>NC_133971.1:24372790-24662757 GCF_031877795.1 Strix aluco
TTAACCTTTCATCACAGGAGTGTTTGCATTTGGACTTTTTGCCACTGACATATTTGTAAACGCTGGCCAGGTTGTGACTGGGAACTTGGCTCCCTACTTCCTGACTGTATGTAAACCCAACTACACAGGAAACGACTGTCGCACCCACCACCAGTTCATAAACAATGGCAACATCTGCACTGGGGATGTGGAGGTGATTGAAAAGGCAAGGAGATCCTTTCCATCCAAACATGCTGCTTTGAGCATCTACTCAGCTTTATATGCCACGGTGAGTGCCAGTGATGATCACTAACTTGTATGAGAGGTTTCTGTACGTGCATCTAGATGGGGCTGTTTTTCTTACAATGGGTTTTTGAAGAAAAAGAGGATGGTTCTGGGGAGGGATTTCTTCGTCTGTAGGAGAAAATCCCTTTCTCTCTCTGTTTTACCAATCCTAGTATAAGCAAATCAAATGCTTATTGCTTTTAAAGCACTTTATGATGTGGAGGCACGAGGTCCTAATCTTGTCTTTGCTGCTGGTTTTCTCAGAGGCCTTTGAGTATGTATTCAGCCTCTTCTTCTCCCTGCCCCTTGTCTCATAAGCATTAAAATGAAGTTAATGCTTAAATGGCACCTGGATCACTGCTGTTTCTTTTGTTCACATGCCATGGGTTGTTGAACATTTAAAATGTAAATTACGCCATTCCAATGGGAGGCTGAACTAGGCTGGATTTTGCTCCCCATGTTTAGGACCTGAATTCCCTGTGCAAAGAAGGTTGTAATAGAAGTCAGTGCCAGAATTTTGCTGTTATCACAGAGAAATGAACCTCAGCTGACATCTTGACAAAGTGACACTGCTATCTGTCAGGAAGGAAATTGTCTGTCTTGATCCTGGTTCTGCCCTAAGCTAGTTACATCCTTTCATGGACTTTCTGTGCCCAACTTTCGTTGTTTCCTAGGAAGGCAAGTCATCTACAAACGGACTGATTTCTACAATTGAAGGGGAATAATACTTTTCCTTCCTCAGCTTAAGTCCTCAGTAGTTCAGTGTTTCTGAGCCCTAGTCTTCCAAGAGTACCTGTGATGGGCTTGCACTTCTCCCCACATAGGAAGATACCATGTGGAACCAGGACATGGAATTACTTCTGAGCCACAAGGTCATAAAATTCTGCCCTTAAGGCATTTCAGTCCAAATTTAGCCCAGTTGTCTGCTTGAAGACACCCTTTAGCACTAAAGGTGTTGTCACTTTCACTTGTCTTTTCTCTGCCTGTCAGCTGGGAATAACATGAGCATTACCTGAGAAATGCAGTGTTCAGATCTAGCTTTGCTTAATAGTTGGGCTGTGCACAATGTTTTGAGAAGTGTCTTGCTGATTCTAATATGCATGATAAGGTGGGCTGCTGAACATAAAACACAGGGTATTTGGTTAGTAATAGCTTTATTTTGCATAAAGCTGAAGATTTGAGCCATGGAGCAAGAAAAATGAAACCGGTTGAACATAAGGCAGGAGAATGGAATCATCAGAGACACTGTCATTGTATAAATGTCTGTTGAGATCTGGGAACCTCCTCCCATCACTGAACCTTGAGTATCCTCTGCAGATGTCTCTGCACTGATTCGTTCATTAGTCTGCTAGTGACAGTACTCACACTGTGATTGGTTTGGCTTTGTGTTTTGGGTTTTTTTTAATAATCTGGGTTTTATACTTAATGAAATAGACTTTTTCTTGTCACCTGCCAAAGAAGCTGAGGAGAACCCAAAGCATCACTTTTATGATCTCTGCAAGCAGAGATGAATCTTGAATGCCTGAAGTAGGGGAAAGAGAAAACAGCCGGCAGACCTGGCTTCCATACTTGCACAAAAGTTAGAATGGCATCTAATTAAGTTTTATTAGTCTCCCAGAAGTATTGCAGGAAGAGATGGCAGCCACTGTACATAGCACATGCTGCCGTACAGTTAGAAACACATGCTTCTAAGTACCTTTCCCAAGGGAAAATGATAGGCTAGAAATACTCCTTAATTCATTAACGTTCCTGGCAAAAATCAAAAAACAGATGATAAAGTCATATGTTGCATATGGTTATCCCAGATACATCATCTTTAAACAACTGTTACTTCATGCTCTTCTGAGAAAGGTCATGGGAGAGTCAATGACAAGGACATCTAACAGATCATAGTGTTCAGTCTGAACATGGAAAATTGAAGTATTTCACCAGCACAACTGGAGGACCTCTTATTTTAGAGACAAGGTAGATATCCTTGCTGATCCTCCTGTTTGCCTCTGGAGTGAAAGAAAGAATTGTTTTACAGTCACAACAGGGTCTCCACAGTTGAAAGATACGACTAATCACTTACATTGAGTAGTAGTGTTTTTAGGATTCTTCAGCTAATCTCGTGCCTAGCAGCATCCACAAGTAATGTTTTCTGTCACCTCTTTCTGGTTAGAAGACTCTACCTCATCAGACCAGATCATGACCTGGCATCTGTCGTTTACACCTGGGTGCGTTGCTTCTTGACTCAGTTAGAGTGACACAATATACTTGGACATGAAAGTGTCAACATTTGGGAAATTCCGAATTGCAGAGAACACTACAGCAAATCCCTTCTGCAACTCAGGTCACTGTGATCCCACCAATAATTTCTTCCATTTCTGCAGTAACACCTACCAGACTCATCAATTAAATTCAAGTCCTTGGCACTTAAAGCACCTGCACTGAGCGTCTAGGAGACTGCATTGTGTTCTACAATACACATCATTGTCAAAGGCTCTGCATCTCTCTTACTATATAAATTTATGGTAAAGGAAAAGGTTGTCTCTAAAGCTTGTAGGACACAGAATTTTCCAGTATTGGTATGAAATGGTGAACTTTCCAAGGAAAATAAACTATCACAAATCTCCGCACTTTCTGCTGAAAGGACAAGACAGACTTCTTCCACTTTGCCTTTCTCATCATACATATAGCATACATTCTAAATATATGCATATAGTTGCATATATATATGTATGTCTATTTTAAACTTGCAAACAGAAAAGCCTCCTTGGCTGTCTATGCTTTTGTCTGTCTGAAAAAGATGGGAGAGGAATTACACACAGGATGAATGCTACTATCACACATTGCACATTGCTAAATACACTGCTTGAGTGTACTGATAAGAGCACAGTAAAGAAGCTGAATAGATAATTTATATAGTTAAAGCTTATGTAGTTTATTTTTTAATCTGATTTGTTCTATTTTCTTCACATCTTTTTATATTCACTTCTTTCGTCCCTCTCCCACCCATCAAATAACTGTTTTGACATTTCGAGTTTTGTAAATATATGTACCCTGTATATAGCATTGTGGGAAATATTCAAAAACACCTGCTGTGTGTAGGAAGTGACTTTCACTTAGATTTTGGGCTCTTACACAAAGCTTTGAAAACATGCTCTAAGTGAAAGGGTAAACACATTGTGAGAATCTTAAAAAATATCTTGGCTTTAGGGACCAGGACCATAAAGATCAGACTGCAGTGACGGGGAAGTTTGACCAGAATGGAGAAGCTCTCCCAGTTAATTTCTTAGCTCAGTGTGTGATTTATGGATGAACTGGAACATACCTCCTAGGAAAAGAGTTTGTCTTGTTTTCAACCCTCCTCATGAGGGTTTAACAGATTTCCCCCTGGCAATTTGTTCACGTGGTTAATCACCCTCGTTGCTGAAATGTTCTCTTTACTACAAGTTCACGTTTTCCTGCCAAGATGCATGAAACTTCAAATACATTTGATACTTCCCATCTGTAATAAGGAGAACTCTCCCATGCTGCTAAGCCAAAGATCCAGCTTCATCTCATACCTGTAAAAAAACAAGCATGTGTGTGTTGTTCTCTGTGGCTAGGGTTTGCAGCTGGACTGCATTCTTAAAGGTGGTGCTTTTCCTTTGGATGCTGTAAACCGCAGCAGTGCTTTGGTGGGGAACAGAAAAGCAGTCCAGCTCCCCATTTCTCACATGAATTGGCTTCTGCTAAAAGAAATGCATAGGGTGAAAGGGTGGGTGGTAATTATTCACACAGTGGCAATGACATTTTTTCCTGTTGTTTCCAAAGAAGAACCTTAACCTGTTTTGGTGAGTCAGGTGCAGCTCAACCTCCCAGCAAAGACTGGGGCGAGATTGCCGCCTAGTGCTCAGTTGCTAGCTGTCTTTTCAAGGCATGTGCTGCAGTCAGGTGTTAAGTTTGAAAAACAACGCAAGCAGGAACCTGTTGAGTAGCTTAGCCCCATTCCCAGTGCTATTACACACCATAACGTTCCAGTTCATAAATCGAATTCACCTTTAAATGATGTGCTCAGCAGCACATCAGTTAAGGGCAGAAGATTTCACTTCCCCAGGCAGAGCTCTGGCACATTCAGCTGTTAGTCTAGTACTGCAGTTTCTTGGCAGGTGAAAGTATAACTTTGCCTAGCTACAGGTTTGGAGGCAGTCAAATTTGCCTTCCCCTTGTCAGCTTCTCTGGCCTGTCCCTTTCCCTTCCAAGAGGTGTTTGCTGCATCCTTCTTCTAGAGTTACATATTGTAATGGGTTTAGGGCTAATGTTTTTAACACCAGCCAGCGAGGGGAAGCCAACTTGGGGGGTGGAGGGGACGTTCTGTGGCCCACTCAGGAAGAAGGGAAAAGAAATATGGACAGGGAGAAAGTTAGAGTAAAAAATACACACAATGCAGCAGAATAAAGGAATAATTGAAAGGCAGTGAACAGAATGACCTTGAGAATGGCTATAATTTGTGCTTCTTGATTGCAAAACTATGTGCTAGACCATAGTGACCTCTGTATACCTGGCTCATGAAGAAAGGGACAAGCATTAAAACACAGTAAAATAATTGCCCATGGTTGCCAAATAGATCGAATGTGAAGCAAGCTGTGCTGGTAATTGCAATTGGAAGCACCAGGCCAGGCCTCTCCAGACTTCCTTCAGCACATGCACAGGAAAATCCTGAGGTAGCTTCACCCCAGCCAAGCCATTGTAGTCTTGGCCAGAGACTGGTGGTGTGAACCAGCACAGTGTCCTTCACTGCTGCAGCAGCAGCAGCAAAGAAAAATTCTCCTGGGTCTCCACAGTCCTGCAGTGTCCCGCTCTGAATTCAGTGCCACCCATGGCAAAGCGCTCAGCAGTGCCCTTCCCCAGAAGTGAAATCATCCTAGGGAAAGGTGATGTTTGTGATCTGCAGACAGCACAATCAGAGATCCCAGTTGTGGTGTTACTGCAAGTGTGATTAAAACAATAAGGATCTTCTATAGTCTTTTGTTCAGAAGAGTAACTGAACCATATTACCATTTGTGACAACTAAAGAAGGGTCAAGAATGGAAATATTTTCAGCTTTGGTGGTTTTACTGTTTTTACAACAAGATAACATTTTTTCTTTACAAATAAAAATGCATCTTTTGATATTAAACAGTGGAAGAAACACTTCCATGGCTTGTAATGTTTCCATTCTCCAGCAGAACAGGTGTTTGTACTTTCACTGGATCAGATCTACACTATGTGAATGAGGTTCATTTACCACCTGATTGGTAATGAGAACCAAATTAATTTTTCAAATGTATCTTCCTGATTCTGTTTCATGTATGGGAGGCAGTGTGTCATCTGGAGACATTTCTGGCAAACGTGTTTGACATATTTGCTTTGCTTATCAAAGTTTTGGAAATCCTGCAGGCATCCATACTTCCTTGCTGAAAAGGATTTTACTGAATTGTTTTGCCATCAGGCATGGTTTGCTTGATCTTTGTCATTTTGTGGCTCTGGAATTAATGAGTGGCTGCTAATTGTGGCCCACATGGTTTCACTCTGTCAAAATGAATTTAAAATAAAATACAAACTGCCAAAAACATATGGGCTTCATTAAAAATTACTCAGAGCACAGTGAAACTTCGTGCTCTGGAATTACATTTTCAGAAATAACTTTGTTTTGAAAGAAATCTCTCTCATATTCTGTGTTTCATTTCATCGTGCAGAGAAAATGTCTGGAATGGTTTCTCTTAATGTCCCCTGTTTCTTAAACTTAACACCACGTAAGAAATTGGAGCAGCTAGTTCATGTGGATGCTAAGCATTCGATCATGTGCACGTTACAGTTTCTGCAGGGTTATAAACATAAATTCTTGACTCCCTTTGCAAACATTTAGTCTCTGAGTGTACATGTTTGCTAGCATATGAGCAAGTATTTGCACCAGTTACGAAGTCAGTAAAACTGAGCCTGTACATACCAGCTCAGAAAAAGTCCAGTATGCAAATGCAGTTGATGGGATATTTGACATCCTGAAACATCACTTAACAGTATCTGTTTTGTTCTTTTAAAAGTGTTCTCTGAATTACCTTAAGCCTCTTCCTCCATTTCCCAATGCTTTTTTAATGAATCATGGTTTTTTTCATATCCTTGCTGATTTAGATTTTGTCTGGGTGGAAAAAGATGTGTTCCTGGCAGAGTCTCTTTTCATTTTTGGCTTGCCTTTGTTTCAGATGTACATCACAAGCACAATTAAAACAAAGAGTAGCAGGCTAGCCAAACCTGTGCTGTGTCTGGGTACCCTGTGTGCTGCATTCCTCACTGGGCTAAATCGAGTTTCTGAGTATCGAAACCACTGTTCAGACGTGATCGCAGGCTTCATCTTGGGGAGTGCTGTAGCTCTGTTTCTGGTAAGCCCATCAGTCCTGCATTCCTTTCAAAAATACCTCAGTTTAAAAAAAAATAAAAATTACTGTTCTCTTGTGGCCTATTGCAGCTGGTTAATCCAGTTGCTAAGAACTAATTCTAGCCCCATCATCGGAGAAAATCCTAATAGAAAATCAGGTTGATTCTAATTAATAAGGCTAATATGATGACATTTGTGCATTGTGTATATTTCAAGATTATTTTAATTTCTGTACATGTTCTTACTTGACCTGTCCTGGAAAATGCTTTAAAGATGCTGTAGATTTCAACTAATGTCAAAAGGGGAGCATGCCTGAGACTTCTTCTCTGACAACCCTGTGTTACAAAACCCCACTGTCTGGCCTGGTATCTGGCAAAAATGTAGGATACAGGGTGTTGGCTGGGGCTCTAAGCAGTGGTCCTGGTTCCTCATTTTGTTTCAGACCGTAAAAGAAGTGCAATAGAAAGGAAGGTCAGGATAAACTCCCTGGGAGACAAAACTACCTCCCTTTGCAGCATTTGGAGTTGAGCTGAAATTGATCACCGTCTCAAGGGATAACCAAATGTGTTAACATATCTCAAAGGCCTTCCCACAGAATCTGGGAGCAGCATCTCTCTGGACCTCAAATGCTACTTGTTCCGCTGTTGGCTGTGTGGTTTAAGTGCTTGTTTGGTGAGAGATCTCTGGCTGAGATTTACCCACACTGTTACCAAGATATGTGCCAGGCTCTATTAATCAAATTATGCTTCAGAACGATCTACTGCATAGCAACAGACACTTTATCCCTGTAATCAGGAGGGATTAAGTTTCAAAGATTCCTTAAATCTAGATTGTTCTGTCACTGATTTTTTTTTTTATTCTGTACTTTAAAAAAAACCTAACAAACCTTCACATATCAACCATACCAACACATATTCCCATGTTCTCTTTAAATAAAATGATGTCGCAACCTCTGACCTGAATCTCGTTGTCTTTAATTTAAGTAATTTGTCTGATTCCCACTGGGAGTGGCAGTTTAAATCTAGCCCATACAATATAAGAGGCAGTCACCCCGTATGTCTGGTCAGGACAATCTCTGCGCTCCCAGTAGCTGTTTCTAGTAGCGACAGCCTGCTTCCAGCCACATTTTGGCCTTGCAGACCTTCTGCCACCCTGCAAATGTCACAAGCCCAATTGCAGAGTGGTGGAAGGGGTCTCCCCAGAGCTTGGAGGGGAGGCGTGCTGTGAGATTCCTGCTGCCAGCACAAGACTCACCCAGGCCGCAGCCTGCTCCTTGCAAGGAGCTGGCTGCAGAAATCACTCTTGACAGCAGATGTGTCGGCTCCTGTATGTCTTTTTTTCCACTGTGTTCCCAAGTCCCAAAGTGCTATGCATGTTTGCTCTTACTAGCATCACCATATGCGTGCCGTAAGTCTGGTCATGCACAAGGGAAGGGCTTGTGGGATAAACACCACCGCAGTTGTGCTGGAAGTATTCAGGAATGGTGCTAGGTGAGCTTGATGTCGTCCAGATGTGAGGTAGATTCATCCATCCAGTGAGCTGTTTTCACTGTTTGGAAATGACAGTCAGAGTCTGAAGGGAGTATTTGGCCAATAAAATCCATCATCAGGGTAGTCTATGGTTCTGTAATGATAAAGCAGACATGGGAGTCTCTGCTGTATAAAATGTAAAAAGGCTGAGAACCGTTCATCACCTCAGATTACAGGCCAGATGAATCCATTTACCAAGGTATTCCACCACACCCAACTATGTCAGTAAACACACTGTAGCCCAGGGCTGAGATACATGATGCCTTGAACCAAACCCCATGTTCTTTGCAAAAACTGGCAGTTGTGAGACCCCTGATGGTAATTCCTGTGAGTTCTTCCTGGGGACAGAACATGCTAACCTCACTTTTTTTTCTTCCTGTATTACACAGGGGATATGTGTTGTCCATAACTTTAAAGGCACTCATGGAGCTACTTCTAAACCGAAGCCTGAAGACCCACGAGGAATGCCACTAATGGCTTTTCCAAGAGTGGAAAGTCCTCTGGAGACATTGAGTGCACAGGTACTGTAAAGCCTCTCACCCAGATCAACATCAGACACATTTTCTGTTATGGCAGAGGAAAAACTAGTTGAATATATAACTACATGGGAAGCTGGTTTTATTCCTGACATTAAGCCCATTGAACAAAGTGAATTTGCATCAGGGGAGAGTTTGTTTTAAGGCATTTATCCCTTAAACTACCAAATACTGTAGATCTTCTGCCCCTGTGCACATCCAAAGCTAAAGCAGTAGGATTTCATATGCCTTTGCGTATTATTTGTGATAACAAACTTTCGCTTAGAAGAGTAGAAGACTGAGAGAAAAGTAAAGATCTGTCTAATTACACTTTGGAATGCTTTTGGATGTCTTAAGGATTTACTCTAACATTCATAACCCAGAGAATAAACTATGCTGTTCAGAAAAATATTATAGAGATTAGTTTTTTTATCCTTATTACTGTTCAGTTTCTTCTATAAGAAGAAGAAATCATACTGTTTTCTATCTCTAAGTCATCAGAAGAGAAGTTAATAGCATTCTTCCAAGTTTCCAAAAAAATAGGCTAGCAGGAGCATCATTATTCATGGCATTTCTGTTAAACTACTAACTTCAAATGGCTTGTGTTAGTGTAACTGAATCATACTGAGTCCTTTCTAAACAGACAAGCAAATGCCACCTGCCAAGAATTTCTGGGAACAAGGAGGAACTGATGTTTATCAGTTACCTGAAATGGCCAGGTGTAATTTATTTGTTACTTCATTAGATGTCCTGTCATTCCTGTGTACCTGGTGTATGGCAAGATCAATAGTGACTTGTTAAACCTTTTGACAAATACACTGAAAATAGGAATTTAAAAAATGGAAAAGACACTGTTTCTAATGCCTGGAAATACTTTGCTTAATTGAAAAGTCAATTTTGATAAGGTAAAGATTTGCTGGAAGATATTCAACTAAATCTTGAGATCTGTGTGCATTAACTGTTCTCTTGGTGGAGTTGCAGTCCGGAAACTAAGTGCTGCTTATATAACCACATAGCATCATGTATGACAGAAAGGATGAACAGATGAAAATATTCATAGACTGTGAGAAAAATTTTGTCTAGTCCGCTATTTATAGCTTCTGGGTTGTGACATGCAGGTAGGGACTAGGCCTTAACTGTTGATGTCCACTATACTCAACAAGGTAATTTTCTCTGATTCAGAGTATCTGTCTCTAAATGACCATACATCTACCTCGCAGGAGTAGATAGGGAAAAAAGTGATTCTACTCCGAAGCTATTATAAACAAGCTCTTGGGAGTGGCTGCTCATTACAGTTTCTTCGTATAGAAGTGCATTGCCCTTCTCTGTGCCAATTTCTGCATCCATTCCCACTATTGTTTTGCCTTGCACCCACACAAACCCTGCAAATGCAGCATGATCCAAGGATGACTCAGTATTGCCACTTGAAGTCCTGGACATTGGCTTCTAAGGTTAAACTAACACTGTTTTCTCCTAACAAGGACTTCTGTGTTGTTATAGATCTGTGGCTGCATGTGTTTTGGCATAATGACCCCATCTCTGTATGGTTTTAAGCTCTACACATTCCTTAGTATCAAGCTGTGTAGGACCTACATGCACACATCACATGAAGCCAAACCATGGCCTTTAGGCTATTCATGGCTCAGGACAGATCCACGGTATTAGTTATGTGACTGTATGAAGTGCTTGAGCCTGTACTGACATGTCCTCCTGGGCAGGATCCAGTGCAGTTTGAAAGTCTCTATGGAAAAAGTCCCATCTTGTTTTTCAAGCCTGTGAGTGTTCATAGCCCAGAAGCAGGGCTTTTGAGTTCAGCGTTTCTCACCACGAGCTCAGGATAGATGGCAGTCACATTTGAAGTGATCTCTTCATTTTAAAGCCCTACATTAGCTGGGCAACAGATTTTATTAATGAAGGTTTTTCTCATTCATTTTACACGCTAGGATATGTAAATGTCAAAATGTATACAAATGTTCACGTGTTTGCCTTTTCCTCTTTGCAGAATCACTCTGCCTCTATGACTGAAGTAACCTGAGATGGAAGACTGGCGACCGAAGCTATTTTTTATTACCCTCCAGTACAATAGTCCCAAGACACACAGTTACTAAATGTCTAACTGTGATGACCAGTATTATGTCATGTCTAGTTAGAGGCTAATGTTTTGTACTTTTTTTGTATGAGGAAGTGATGTAGCTTGCCCTGATTTTTTGTCAGCTTTAATATTATTATGCCAGAATTTAAAAGCAAAATGGAAAAAGAACAAAAAAAAACTTTTCTTGTTTGAAGTGTGCACTGAGGAACTACATCTATGGAATTGTTGATGTTGTTATGTGATATTTGTACACAATTTTTTTTCATTTTTGAATTTATATATCTTGAAAAAAAAATAATTCACTTTTACCTTTTCTTACCATAAGAAGTGCTTCTACCAGTGGGTCAGATTCTGATCTGAGTAAGCTCAGCATAGATCTGAAGTATTTGCATATATTTAATTCAGATTAAAATACTGGTGATCAGAAATCTAACCTGGATGATACTATCAACAAGTAATAAACATCCATCCTTGATTCAGTGAGCTACTTAAGCATTCCTTAGCATTATGGACTTCAGTTAGCCATCCAGTTTCCAGACTGGTTGGCAGACTTGAAGTATGTCCTTAAGCATCTTACTGAATCAAAGCCTGATTGTTCTGGTGTGGGTGATTGTGCTAGTTATTGAAGAATAACTAAAACAACGTCCTCAGTCTGCAATATATACAGACTGGACATGAAAACTTATAGTAGTAGCTGATAGCATGTGAGCTGACTATATCATCTCCCTAGATCTCCATTCCTCCCCTAGGCCCAGCTAAAGCTCCCAGTGAAACCTGGCTTCAGGAATTGACTATGGGGATATACAGCCACCACTGTGGAGCTGAGGCTGTGCTTTGTGCTTTAAGTGTTTCATAACTTCATCATAGATTTGTGGGGTAACTAGTAACACTGGTGCAAAGGAAAAGCGACACCACTTCTCCAGTGGAGTGGCATTACTTGGCATTCAGATTGGCATCACCAAGAAGCCAGTTTTGCCCCAGCAGTGTAGTTTTCACTGAGGGGCTTTGGCAAGTGAAAAAAAAAAAAAAAACAAAAAAACCCACAAAAAAAACCTGACATGGTCTGTAGTAGCAGTCTGTATTTTTGTAAATTCTGATATAGAATTTATATCAAAACTGCTATTTTACAGTTTAACAACTTTAAGAAAAAAAAGACAATGAAGTGTGGGTTGGGGGTGGGGGAAAAACAAAAAAGAACCAATTTACAATGGCTAGAACTGGGGCAAAGGCTTCATTACATGACTTTTCACTGTTTCTAGGATTTTCCTGCATCTCATTCTTCTAGCATGGTGATAACTGCTGTGTGTCTCCTTTAAAGAATGGAGCCTCTGTCTGTACTTTTACTGGAATGTTTACCTCACATTTCCATGTTGGTTCTTCTTGGCTTTTTTTGTATATTTTTTCCAAAACAGATGCAAAAAAAATTAACAAAAAACCAAAATACGCCGTCTGGTCTCTGTCATTTCCCTGTGACACAAAGAAAACGCGGGATGTCTGTTTGTGCCTGGTCTTGCAGTGTTTCTTCCAGGTTGATATTTTCTTCTGACTCTACTGATATCTGCTTCAGTCTTAGGATTCTAAGGATCAGACTTGGGCTATGCAGGCTTTTTGTGAGCATGAGGAATCATCGATAGTGTTCTGGGTCCCTCACTACAACTGTGACCCAAAATCTACAGGGAAAAGGTCTGGATGACTGGTTAGATGAAGCTAGACCTATCTCACATATTCACTGCCTCTCCCCTTGGCTAGCTCTATGTGTTTGCTACCATTTTGGATTTATAGGACCCTCAGCCTTTTCTGGTTGACAGATGACCCCCTGCACAGGACATTTAAACCTAAGATCACATTTGCTTTTCCCAGGTACCTTTCCCTTCAAGAGCAACGTCTGTACACCTCCTGGAATCTGTGATGCAGCAAAAAAACAGTCTTTATGTAGCCTTTGGATTATTATCCATCCTTCTCAGCTGGATGGCTGTGGACTCTCTCTGCACCCCAGCTAACTCCCATCTGACAGGGAAGTGGGTGCCCCTGCAGAGCTGCTGTTCTTGATCCTCCCAGTGTGCGTATTTTGATCCTGGGCTGTGCAAAGGCTCTGGAATGTAACTCTTGGAATCCAGAAAACCACCCGCCCCTGTCTTAATCAAGTACCTGAATGGAGGGAAAACGGCCACATCTCATGGAAACCAGAGGTCAGCATTAGAAATAAAATGTTCACCCTCCCCCAAACTTGTCTGGGTAGACAGTGCTGATGCCCCCAGAGGCTGGCAGATGTGGTGGTGGAGGGCAGCCTCCTCAGCTGGTTGTACACGTGCAGGAGTCTCTTCGTAGTTCACTGCAGCTTTCTCTCATTCATGGAGACACCAGTCCACCCAGTCCGGATCCTAGTCTCTCTGTTAAGAAATGCTGTCCTAACCTGGCTTCTTTACATTTTTGATCTTCTCTACTGGTTCTGCCTAAAACAAATGAGGATCAGCCCTCCCACAAACTGCGTGGGGGGGCTTTTATTTTTTTATTATTGAATTCAGTAGAAATTAGGTACTTTCAAATGCCCAAGGATCAAAAAAATCTGTTTAAGCACCTAGAAGTCATAGCCCTTCCATGGCACAGGTGTTCTCTCCAAGACTTTGATCTCATTTCAGACTTCTGCTTTTTCAGCTTGTTACAAGCAGCTAAAAGTTTTGCATCTCAAACACCTGTGTCTGATCTTCCCTTATACTTTAGTCCCTGCAGCTTCTCACACAGGTGTGCTGACAGAAGCATGAGGTTTGCACCTCAGAGGGACTAAGTATCTGAGATTAGGAAAATGGCAGTTTGACTCAACTCAGACACAGCCAAACACCGGATGAGGCAGCTGTCATGCTCCTTTCTTGTCTATCTTCTCTTTTTCAGACCTTTTTTTCGCTCTTCTGATCACATTACATGAGCTACAAAATTACATACTGGGAGAGACAGAAAATGGGGGGGATAAGCAGAAAGTGCAACTACCACTGAAAGTGTTTTTTTAGATAATGAGTACTAAGAGGAAACAAGGGGGTGTAAGTATCTCTCCTTTGATGGAAAGAAGACATAATTTCATTAAAAAATACTTCCAATTCATTGCTCCCAAACAGCCCCTGAAGCAGGCAAGATAAGCTACAGGGAAGGGATTTGTTAACAGCCAGCCTTCCACAGTGACCAGCGAAACATCCCCAGTTCCCTCACGTTCACACCACAATGGAACATGTCGTAGTACACTTAAGCTATTCTCTTAATTCCCCAGGAGTCAAAAGGAGAAAAGAATGGGTTTCTTAAATTTCTTCAAAGCTTCAAGTGCTGAAAGCAGCACTTGAGAAGTTTGCTGAATAAAGAAACTGAGCACTGTAACAGAAAAGCAGCAGTTCCTAAGTGTACTTCAGGTATTTGTAAGTTAAAAGAAGCCAGGGGAGTTAGGGTTCAGGAGAACAAGTGGTCTAACCAGGGTATTCCTGGATCATTCCCAGAAATATCATACATACAGAATCTAACCTCACTGTAAACAGCCTGTTTTGTAGAAAACATTCACAAAGTACCTACCACACGTTTCTCCGACTGTTGCATTGATTTTCTTGCCCTCCTGATTTCACTGCTTGCCTCCTCTGATTAAAAGCAAACCTACACCATTACACGGACAGAAAAACTAACATACAGCCATGTTTTACCATAGCTACAAAAAAACCTAACAGCTAACCTGTAAGAAAAACTAGTTAATAGCTATTAGAAGGAGCAACAGAATGTATAAATATAAAAACTGAGTCCTCTGACAGAAATGGAAGAATTCTACAAGCTGCCTTGATGACAGCTGTTTTTATAGGGCTGTTGGAGAGTTTACCATTACAGAGTTATGAGACTTCAGAATTCCTCTTGGCACTATCTTCATGTAGTAATTTTGAGTAGAAAAGCATTTTTATTTTAAGATGCCACCTGTGATGGCTTTCAAAAATGTTATTGCTGACAGGGTCTTCTTTTCAATCCCAAGGGGGAAAAAAAAAAAAAATAAAATGTTGGCTTACCTCCCCCCTCCTTCTCCAGGAGTTTGCTGGCCCTGCTAGCCTTGGTGGCCAACTTGAACAGGGCGCCTGACACAGCCAAACTTCACTCGCTAAAGCCCATTACAGAGTCCAGAAGCAAAGACAAGAAGTTTAAGAGGTGCAGGGAAGAAACTGGGGAGTTGGTCCCCACCTGTTTATCCCCACTGGATTCTCTAATTGTTGGACAGCACAGTAAAGGCCAGAAAGCATACATGAGTGCCATCACTGACTACATGGTGTCACTGTTTCACAAGGAGGACTTGTTTTTTTTCTGTGATTCTGTATAAAAAAACAGAAACAATGAAACCCAAGGACAACTAAGAGAACTTTTATTAGTGATATTCCTATATTCAGTTGCTACCACAATGAAAGGGCTCTGCTTCTGCTCTGCAGTCCTGCCTCAGGAACACAAGCAAAGCAAAGTGATGCTTTGTGGTGCGACTCACTGCTCCCAGGTAATCTTCACGTTTGGGGGTAGCTCTGCAGCACACAGTTCATCAAATTTGGACACATCCTTCACAGGAGTGCTGTAGAAATTCAAGACATCCCCAGCACTGCACATCAGGTGGAGCTGTGAATTGGGGACAGCATGACCAAGTTCTGCTGCCAGCTGCGCCAGGAGGCGATACTTTAACCTATTTTCTTTGAGGGGTGTCTGCTGCCAATTATCAGGCAGTGAAGGTCCAAAAATCTCCCTGATGTGAGACTCAAGGCAGCTCTGTATATCTGCTGGAGGAAGATAGCTTCTGCTGCGTGGTGGGGGACAGATCAGGCTGGGTTCACTTTTCTCTTCTTGAATTATTTTCTCTGCTTCTACTTCTTTTTCCTTCTTCCTGTTGACACCAGACAGAAGTATTTTCAGTCTCTGGGCTACTTAAGACTGAGTCAGAGCACACTTCTATACATAGCCTTTTAATATCGGACTCGGCCTAGCCTGTAGACAGTTTATGCATCCTGTGGACAGAGCAGGTTTGTTATGCATGCACAACAAAAACGCACATGCTAAATGTTTGGTTTTGCCCCAAATGCTGCTCACAACATAGGCTGTCTCTATACAGCAACCACCTGCCCAGATTATTTTATTGGTCTGAGTGGAAACAGAATTTGAACCAGATTTATGACTTGTTTTCCCAGTTACAGCTCCATTTTCGAATTTGCTGTGAAAAGGAAGGAATAACAAAAAATAACCACGACTACAAAAAAAAAAAAAAGACTAGTTTTAACTAGAAAATTGAAGACTATCTCAAATTGACTTGCTCATAGGCCACAATCAACAATACAAGCATGGTTCCCCTGAAAGTTATACAGAAACGATGACTTTCCATTGCCACTGTAGTACTGCCCTGAAACACCTCTTTTTTCCACACCTAGAAAGATCGTTTACCACAACAGCATTAAAAAAACCTAACTCCGCACCGTCACACCCGCCCGCTGGCGGGGCACCCTCCTTGGCAGGGACGCGATGAGGGCGCTCGCCGCACGCCCCGAGGCCTGCGGCCCAACGCGCTCTGCAGCACGAACACCGAGCCCTGACGGCGGCGGGTCTGAAGGACCCCGGCCGCAGGCCCCGCCCGGGGAGGCAGCGGGGAGAGGGGCGCAAAACCGCCAGCGCCCGCCCCCGGGAGCCGCTCCCCCCCCCAAAGCACCCCGCGTTACCTCAGGCCGCCCCAAAACGCCCTGCGCGCCGCAGCGCCGAGGCCTAGCCGCCCGCCCGCCGCCCGCAGCGCGGCAACAACCGCCATCTCGGGGCACGCCGAGCCGCTTCCCGGCAGCCCGCGGGGCGTGACGTACTTCCGGCTCGCCGCGCTGCCTCACGGGAACCGCGGCGCTGCCGCGCGGGACCGAGGGCGCCCGCCCGTTAATGGCGGCCGTCGCCCCCTCAGTCCGGGGCGGGCGGTCACCGCCTCACCAGCGCCACGCCCCCGCGGGGCGGGTACGGCAGGGGCCGTGCCAGCAGGCGTGGGAAGGAGGTTTGGGAGCGGAGGGTGTGAGATTAAAAGAGCATAAAGTGGGGACATATGTCATCACCTTCTGCAACTTGAGAGTCGCTGTGTGGTTTTGCCAGTCGCAGACTCTTGGCAGCTGTCTTGGAGGTTTTCATCCCGTTGCTGGTGCTGTCAGCCAGCCCGTTTTCACAGGGAGTTTGTTCTGTAGGCCACGTTTCTGACCCGGATATGCAATCATATGAGAACATCACTCTTCCTATTTTTTAAAAGGATTGTTCATTTTTAAGAACAAGAAATAACGCTTCATCTGTACACACAGCCTTGCTTTGATTCATGGTAGTACGTTCAGCAGACGTCCGCTTGCTCCGGTCACAAATGTCTCTGTCAAAGGGAAACATGAGGAGTCTGGGCACAGCTGCCAGCTGCATCAGGCACAGCATGTGTGATAGATGTCCAGCAAAGGAGCAGGAATTATTTAGCAAAGCTACATTTTAGTTTCATAAAGTGAAGAGGTTTCTTTTGACAGTTTGGAGAAACGTTTTTTCCACTCTTAAGTTTTAAGAGAAGCAATCTACATAGATCAGAAGATCAGTGGGATGCTTCTCATCAGGAGCAGGGGTTTATTTGAACTCAGGTGCTCGGAGACCTACAGGACCACAGCTGAACCAGAAAAGAGGTGGTGTTCCTGATACTGGTATCGGCCTCTAGAGTGTTAGCAAGTCTCCTGCTCTTCATTCATGGTCAGTACAGGCTAAATGCATGTATTAATTATGCAGTGGTTGGATCCCTGTGAAGGAGTTTGGTTATTTATTGCCTCTGTGAAAGACTGGTTAGTAATGCAAAGCACACAAGGAGGTTACAGGTCAGTGATTTTGCCTGTTTTCCCTCTCCTTGCTGGCAGGAGCAGTGGGTGCCGGTGACTGGAGGAGCAGCCTGCAGAGCGGGGTGGCTCCAGCTGCGCAGGCTTGGTCTTGGGTGGCCCTGAAGGGAGAGGTGGGGCATCTTCTGGGTTGTGTGGTCTTTGCTGGTTGGCGGGCTGCTCCGAGGTGTTGCTAGTTGATTGGTGTAGTGTGTTGCCAGGCTAATACTCTTGCATATTCTTATTTACTTAGGTCTGCTATTTCTGCCACTTATGCCTTTTTTTCATAACAGCTGTCTCATTGCGCTTCAGCTAACAAAGCTTACATCTCTAACAGGTACATAGCAATATACCAAAGGTCAAACTGTGGGCCTTCAACATCAACCTAATTATTCAAGCTATGCCAGCAGGGTAGGCCAAGATGCCTCCTTGCATGTTTTACGTTAGTTATTGTGGAAAATACCACTGTAAAAGCGCTTTGGAATAATAGTTTTTGCACAGCACCAACTCAACCAGTGCAACCCTAACTCAGTGTATAGCAGCCTCATTACACCAACCATGATTCTCCAGAGAGAGGACAAGATTCTGAAGGTGTGTTATTTATCTGTGGCTTGAGTCCTGTGCACTGCTTGCCATATACATCTCTGAAGTTTTCTCAGTGTCTGTCAGACTTCTGTTAGGAGGATTAACCTCTCCAGCTGTATCACTATTGGATTGTTTCCCTTTTATCTCCTCAGGGTTTCCCAAGCTCACCAGCAGTAACACTTTGTGACTTAATCTTTGGATAGGCTACTAAAAACCACAGATGTGTGAAAGAAACTGTAAAGTTTATACAGAAAAAAAATTTGTGAGATAAAGATTAGTTTTCAATTACTGTTTTATTCCCATGATTGAAGACACAGTCAGGTTTTGTAATTCAGATTTTGGCTGCAAAATGTGGTAAGGGGCAAGGGTATTTATTTGAATTGATAGGGAACTACTTAATCTGCCTGCTAATCTGGGGTTAGGTTTAAACCAGAGGGAGAACAGGTTCATGATTCATTGGCAGCTGTTGTCTGTTGTATGGAAAGAATTCCCCTTCTTTGGAATGGGCAGATGAAACAAGAATATTCCATCAGTAAATTGTGGGAGTGAAGGATGGAGAGGAAGCTAATCCATTTTATCCCCAGTTTTGTTAAGGGTAAGGGAAATTAGATTTCTTTGTTTTTCTTTCATTTCCAAACATCTTCCACCTTGTGAAGAGAGACAGGACGAAGGAAGGTTCCTGTGCTTTCAGTAGGTATAGCTGGCAGTGAAAAGTGACTGCATGGCAGCTGTGTCAGTCTTTCCAGACATGACATACTGTCCCCTGCAAGCCAAACTGTTGATCTGAAAAAGAAAGAAAAAGGAGGGGAAACCAGTTAGCTTGGAGTAAGAAAGACAGATGTGGAAAGACAGCAGGAGTAACCAAATGAGGCAAAATTAAGAGGATAACATCCCTGGTCAGCCTGAAGCACCAGGAGGAGTGGGGACAGAGGAGATGTATTGTCACCTTCCTTCGTGGTGAGCAGAAACTCTCTGCACTGGGAGAAGGCCTCATACCTGTGCCCGCTTGCGGAAAGCCTCCTGTGCAGCCTTCTTGTTCTCGCTTTTGCCCACCCATGCTGCCAGGGCAGAGGCTTGCAGGGCTCTCCCGTATGAAAAGGTCAGTTTCCAAGGCTTAGGCAGAGGGGACTGATTCATGGCGTTCAGGTTGACAGAAGCCTCCTCTTCACTCTGACCTCCAGACAGGAAGCAGATTCCTGCAAGAAAGAGGTTTCAAGGCTTAGAAATGGAGTGCTCCAGCCACCACAGTCCCTGACCTCTACGTGCCAGAGGAGCAAGCCTGTCAGATGTAGGACCAAAGCCATCAAGAGTGACAGTGTGAATGGATACATAGGAATGAGTCGGAAATCACCAGGAACGGCAGCAGGAACGGTGCGGAGAAGAGTAGTGACAGTTGCTACGGCTACATCCTGAGGGGTGTACTTCTTGGGGCAGGAATGCCCAGCCGTCACCATGTTGGGTTTCAGCAGTGTCCCTTCAAGGTACACATGATGATCATTCAAGGCCTTGTAGACAGCAGCCAGAACCTGAAAACATGAGGGTTGAATACAGACCTCTGCTCAAATCTTCACCTCAACCTGCTGTGGAAAGACAGCTTATTCCTTGGGAGTGTGAGAAGATCAAATTGAACTTTGCCTTCTCATGCAATTTATCACAGGGGTTGCAGCCCCAGAGACATCACTACTTTTGAGATGACCAGTATACCACTCCCAATATTTACGGGATTTGTCCCTGCAAACTGAACTACTGAAAGAGGGGTGGTTTTGCTCCCAATGCATCTTTTTGAGATCAAGAATGCTTATATTGTCAGTTTGAGTGGAAATCCAAAAGCATGGATTCTACTTTCTCATTTGCTTTTAACTCATTACTTGACCACAAGCCACTCTTTAATCATTCCCAAAGCACTCATTTCAGTGATACAGTTATGAAGTACCTTTTTGGTCAAAACTCTCTGACATATGTGAATGCACTCTGTGTAAGATTAGCTACTGATTTGTGAAGGGGAGGAGAGGGGCAGGAATCTCTTACCTTTTCTGTGACATACTGACAGCGCTGGAGATCATGGTCTCCATCAGGCAAGATCTCTGGCTCCACAATAGGCACCAAGCCATGCTAAGAAAAGAAAAACAGGGAGATCTTTGGGGGTGTGGAAGAAAAACTGTCCTTGTTGTCTATGCTAACTTTGGTGGTATTCCTTCTTGCTGCACTGCCCTCTTCCTCATCTTTCCCACAACCCTCTCGGAGATCTGCCCTTCAAGATACCTAGCATGTTATCGGTGAGAAGGGGCAACAGCATCTCAGGAAAGGTTGCTGGAGGATAGATACCTGCTGACAAATGCTGGCATAGCGTGCCAATGTGTTGGCATTCTCTTGGATGGCGAGTTGAGAGGGTGTTGTGCTGGTGATCTTCAGCACTGCACGCCACTTGCCAAAGTCAGCACCGTCCTTCTTGTACTGGGCACAGCGCTCAGCCAGTCCGTCCAGCCCTGCAGATGAAAGAAGAGTGCTTCACTGAGAGCAGTTCTTCACAATGTAGCTCTGAAAAGTACCATGACACCAGCCAAGGCTGCGACTCGGGTGAGTCACCCCATGGCTTTTGCTGCACCAGGCATAGCTTAGGCTCCTTAGAGCTCTCCTTACCTTGGATGGTGGTTTCTCCATTTGTTCCTGCTAGGGGTGCTGTGCCTTTATCCAACTGTGGAGACCAGGAAACAGGAAGGGTTACAGAGGGATGGCGATCAGTCCCATCCTTATTTTCTTACCCATGGCTAGTCTGTCTTTGCAGGCTGACTGTGAGTAAAGTATGGGGCTGAACACGGTAAAGGTGCAAAGAAGGGAAATGTTGGAGCAAAGGGGAAGAAAAGGAGTGAATTGGGTAAGAGGAAGGGGCAGTGTGTAGATGGCTGCAGGGAATGGCTCAAGAGCTCTGTCAGATGTGGAAAAGGACTGGATTTAGGTTACTGCATGGATGGATTTAATTGCAGTGAATGGTGAGCAGATGGGAGTTGGTGGATGCAAAGTTCCTGCATCAAATGCAGATGTGCCCTTGGTTAGTTGTACAAAAGCAATGCAGAGAATGGTGGCAGAGATCCTCCAGTGTTTTTAAAAACAAGCACAAAAGACAAAAAGAAGTGTCTGGCAGGAGAGAGTGTAGCCCCATATATAATTTTCACTGGAGATGGGGTTTGGATTACACTGCCAGCCAGAGATGTACAAATGCTCACCTTTATTCCCACCACAATGCCTTTTTCTTTGATGAGAGCTGGAAATGGCTTTCCACTGCTGTCTTTCTGATAGAGAGTCTCGTGGAAGAGGATCACTCCCCCAATGCTCTGATTGATGGAGGCATCTGAAGAGAAGAGGATCTCTCGGAAAGCCCGGCGATTCTCCTCTGTGTTCTCCACATTGATCCTCTGCAGCCTGTTCCCCATGGTACCTAACGAGGTGGACACAGGTCAGAGAGTTGTTAGGCTTGCCTGGCCTCCTGGTCCCAGTATGTAGTAATGAACTGGGGCTTCAGCTCAGAGCTTCTCTTCTCAGTCCACAGTTTGTCAACTTTTGTTGCTGTAGACGAAGTCCAGCCTGGCAGAGGTGTTCCTGCTCAGTCAACAGTTTTTAAGTGTTTTAATTTATTCTACTGATTTCAAAGATGAAGCAAACTTAAAAGTCTTGGGTACTGCTAATTGATTGATATCCAAAACTCACCTACTGATTCATCTGCAGCTAAGATCCCCTTTCCTGAAGCCACAATCCGCTGAGCAATATCTGAAAGAGCTTTCTTCTGCTCCGGAGACAGCGCTGGGAATTGGTGGGTCATGTTGTCTTATCTGTGGAAGAGAATTACTGTTACAAGCTGGGGGAGACTGTATACACAAACTGTGAATCAGAGACCCCACTCAGGTATTTCTATTGGAGGGCTCTTGGTGCTTGTCTGGACCCTGTTACCACAGACACATGCTCAGAAATCCATTCGAGTTCTTCTTGGCTTGGTGCACCCAGCAAAACCAGAACAAATAAATGCAGAAGACATATCCTAATGCATCTTTCCAGCACCAAAGTGGGAAAGACTCTGCATTTGCATGGGAAAGAGATGGATTTGCCCAGAAGGTCAGTCTGTCATAAAAACATGCACCAAACTAACAAGTATGTTAACTGCTGACTCTGCAGACTTTTTGGTCCCAATCAGAAGAATGCCAGTTATCACATGGCTTACCTTTACACATTTCCTAACAATGCCCTTCTGCCATTCCCTGGCCTGTGTTGGCAGTTATTTGCTACTTTGTGTAGCTGACTTTCCACGCCCACCCTCCTGCCTTGCTTCCTAATTCTCTCCTCCCCATGGCTGCTCTCACAACTGTAGCACATTGCTTACTCTATGTAAGACCTGGGGGTTTAGGGTGGTTCACCACCCATTTCTATCTTCTCAGCTGTGGCAGAGGCTTATCAGCTGCAGATGTCCAGCACCTGAAATCCAGGTTCTGTCTTGTTATGACAAAATGCTTGATCTTACTCAAGTTTTGATTATATGGCATTATATTACAGTTTCTCAGATCATCTGAATAGTCCAAGTTACTTCCCTATGTGTGTAAGCCTGTGAGCCTGAGAAAAAGAAGACTCTCTTCCCTCTGTTTATCATATACTATAGCTAAAACAACACCCAATGTTTTATCAATGGGTGGTAAATCCACGAGATGAATCATTAAAGAAACAGAAAAGATCTCCAATATCAATTTTCCTCCAGAGAGGCAGGCCCCTGACCAGTGTCTGCATTTTCGATTGCCAAACTCAGCCTTAGAGAGGAGTGAGAACATGCCATTTCCTGTTTTACCGTGTGCCAGAGATGGCTAGCAGATATGTTTCTCCATATAAGCATGTACGCGGCCAGGTCCTCCATTCTTTTTCCTAGCATGCAGATACGTTGCCACAGAATCCTTGTCTTATCCTCCCTGCTGAAGGGCCTAATGGGGAGAAATGGTCAGGGGTCTAGCTGCTACTCATGGCAGGGTAACAAGAGTTCTGTGCACCATGCCAAATGGTGCCAGATTTTTTCTGGCAATATGCCATCACTGTACTGTGATAGCTATAAATCTGTGTCTCTGATTTATAGTTGAATGTACTTTGGTATGGGTAATGTTATTGTGCAAGATTCAAATGGCATTGTCTACCAGTACAGACCAGTCAGATGCAGTGTCCAGATGTCTGCTTTACCTTTCTGTGAGTTGTTTGAGACTAGAATTCATCCGATGCAACTTATCAATGGTGAGTCATTCTAGGTATAGAGGGAATTTGAAGGAGTGTGTGATGAAGACTGCATCAGATGACGGAGGGTTCCCTCCTTTTCCAAGCACTGAAATGCCTTGCTGTGCTCCTGCAGAAGCAGGCTTTGCTGATCTCTGCTCTGTATGCCAGACTGTGGCTAGAGCTCTGGGAAGCATCCTTCTACTGTGGTGACCAAAATTCCATCACTCCCCGCTCTCATCCTGTGCAGCCCACCTAAAAGAACTTGAAGAGCTGTTGTTTATGCCGTGCAGCTAATTCAGTTCACCTGTAAACCTCCTCATCCCTCACCTGCTTTCTGTGTCTGATACGTTTCTTAGAAATAGGAAACTGGCTTGTTACTATGATTACTGTAATAACAGTTTGTGTTGTAAGCACTTCAGTCAAAACCATAGCACTGTTAAATAAATTGCTATGCAAAATGATGAGGAATCACTCCAGTAGTTCACAGTCTCCATGGAAAAGACTGGAAAATTGTGATCTGGCAAGAATACAATCTTGTCCAAGGTCAAAGCTAATGAACTGCTAAATCAGTAATAGGATTTCAGAGTTGCAGTTCAGAGGTAATGCTACAGCACGAGTAGATGTATCCAGATAATCTTTAATCCAGCTAGCTGAATTACAAGATCATCAGTCACTCTAGTTATGTTCTTATGGGTATACTTTCTCTCCAGCAATGCGATAAGCAATGAGACTAATGTCTGTTGTATCTTACTTGTTTCCAGTGTTTCCATAAAGATAACAAAGAGACAGTTATCACTCAAAACCAGCCTGCAAAGCAAATTGCCAAAATACGGAAATGCAAGTTTTCAGTGAATAATGCTGCTCTAAGTGAATACTCTGAGAGACTGAAACAATACAGTGTAGTTCCACACTGATGAATTGGAAGACAACAGATTAGTTTCAGTTTCCATGCAAGTACCTCATTGAGTGTGAAGGAGTAGGTGGAGATTTGCCAGAAGACTCCCCCAAATGATCTGTAAGGCCATGGTGAGTGTTTCTCAGCTACTCTGCTGAGCTACAAGGACGAGTAAAATGCACAGTGTTTCTAACTGAAATGGTGAAGACATGAATGCAAAAGAGCAGTTGTAAAGCTGGTGATAGCTCTAAGATCCAGGATGTTCAAGTACCCTTGATTTCAGACTTTATTTTTCTGTGATTCTTCCATGGCGAGCATAATCTCTGAGGATCTTCCTCGCTGAATTCAGAAAGGGTGTCTCTGCTGTAAGGTACTGGTCTGAGCATTTAAAGGCGAGTGGAGAAGTCTTACACTTCAGTAACACTTCATACAGCTGCCTTGTAAAGAATAAGGTCCCAGCACATCCACAGAAACATTAACGTACCCCCCTTAAAGAGCTGGATATGTCACCTTACAGGTCCTGAGGTAAAATGGTTGTGCCCACGCAGCCAAAGCCAGGCAGAGCATTTCATTCTCCCAAGAGCGAAGCCTATTTGCCATATTATTCTGCTTTATTTGTTTAATTTGACAACTTTTCCAGGCAGCAAAAAGCTTGAAAGAACTGTGTTCTTAGCAACAGTATCTATGAGTTGTCCCACCACTAAAGTTTTTCAAGAAATTTTATTTTTATTTACCCAGTTTAGGCTGTGGGCTAGTATCATAGTGTCACAAGCTCAAGTGATTTCACATTGATTTGACATTGTATGAATACAATGTATTCTCTTTGTGGTAACGCTTACATAACATTTTTAAAAAGTGGAAGAAAAAAAAACCCAAAAGAATAAAACTGCACAGAATGCATAAAACCCCCAGCTGTATGGCTACCTTAAGTGTTTGTCAGGCTTCAGCAGTTCCTTAAGCAAACGGAGTTCTTTGTTCAGCCCCCAGCCTGTGACCAGCAGGAGGTGGGGGTGGGAGGAAAGGGGACAGCACAGTTGTAAAAGTAAATATTGCACTGCTGAAGTCTCAGGTTTTTCTCAGCTACCATAATTGTGGACTGCACGGGAAATATCTTCATGTATATCAACACAAGCACTGCATCCTGTTAATAGTGAGAACCAAAGGGCAGAGGCAAGACGAACAGCAGAAGGAACAGTTACATTCCACTTCAGGTCATCTTAGAAACATTAATACTTCATTGACGTCTTTTCTTTCCAACCACCTCAAGTGACTGGCATCTTCTAATCTTACAGAAAATCTCACCTGATTCCTGGTTTGCAGACGTGAAAAGATTGGATTAGAATCTGTAAATTTTTCTCTTGGGTCTCTTCATTACCTTCTTTTATAAAATTGGTTCCAAAAGTGCAGGACCAAACTCTCAAAATATGGTTTGTATCCCATGCGTGTAGCTTTTCCTGTTCAATTGCTAGTAAAAGCCCCTCAACATCATCTCTGACAGTTAGCAATACAAACCACATGTGCATGTTGTTGCACTGTGCACACAGGAGATTCTGCTTCCAAAGAGCAGGGTTTGAAGAAGCAAAGGTTGCATATATAAATAGATAAATACAGTTGATGAGGAGAATTAAAAGTATTCAAAAATTTAGCCCATCACATGCAGGCACAGTGTTGCACCTGACGGGATTTACTCCATGTTTATACTTGTATGTTAAGGAGAGACAGACACATAATGAGTTATACCCCATATATTCTCTTTATAGTGGATAAATCTACTTATTGGCCTCACTTCTCTATGGAGCTCCCTTAAAAAGCTATTTCTAAGTAAGTCTGGTTACTTAGACATTGGGCAAACTGATAGGTTTGAAGGCTGGGCAAGGCTGGCCCCATCCTGCTGACAGAGCACATTCTTATCTAGCCTGCAGATGACACCAAGCTGGCAGGACTAGTTGATATGCTTGATTGCTGGGCAGCCATCCAGAGGAGCCTGGACAGAGGGCGGGAAGAGGCCAATAGGAGCACCATGAAGTTGAGCCAGGACAAATGCCCAGACATTGCCTGGGGGGGCAAAGTCCTGGCAGTGATCCCACCAGGCCTAGTGGGATGGGGGAAGAGCTCTTTGGAGAAGGCCCAGGACCCTGTACAGGCAGCAAGCTGAACAGGGGCCAGCAACGAGGGCTAGCAGCATCCTGTGTGAGCAGGGGTCTGGCCCAGAGAGCAAGGGGAGGACAGGGACTATCCCCCTCTGCTCAGCACTGTTTAGATCACATAGGGGTACTGCATCCAGTGTTGGGCCCCCGCAGTACAGGAAAGACACTGACAAACTGGAGTGAGTTCAGCAGATGCCACTGAGAAGGTCGGGGGCTGAAGCTCTGTGAGGGTAAGGCTGCAGAGCTGGCTCTAGTTCAGCCTCAAGCAGAGATGGCTTTGGGGGCACCTCTCAGCAACCCCCAATACCTACAGAGTGATGATCGAAGAGGCAGAGCCAGTCTCTACACAGCGGCATGTGACAGGAGAGTGAGAGACAGCAGTCATAAGTTGAAACTAGAGAGATTTGGACTGAGTATGAAGAATTTTTTTTCACTATTGGGACAGCCAAGCAGAGGAGCAAGTTGACAGGCTGTGGTGTCTCCATCCTTGGAGGCTGCCAAGACCCACCCGAATAAAGCTGTGAGCAGCCTGGTCTGACCTTGTGTCTAACCCTGCTTTGAGCGGGAGGTTGGACTACTATTACCCTGTGACTCTGTGTGAATACTTGCTCTAGGGAGTTGAAGTGGCAGCTCTGCCTTCTGTATGTATGAAGGAGGTCTGAGGGAAGAACAGCGTGTTTTTCCCTTCACCTTTGCAGTGGGAGTAAAGGTATAGCAAAATGTTTCATTTTTGGATTCTAAAAAGTGTCAAGGGTATGGGAGAAAAATATATTCAGACAGAAGTCTGCAGCAGATGTTTTTGATTGACATAGTAATTTCACCATCTTGATAGGTCCTTTGGGGCATATATGATGGTAAATTGCCTGGTTGGTTTTTGCTCTCTTATGAGGGTGGGAACAAGGGTTTTTTCCATCCTCATGCTCTGTCTAGGGACCTTGCTTCAACATCCTATCTCAAGTGCATGGGACTATGTGAGACCTGCAGTTCCCTGTCCTGATTCCCACATTAGCCTCACAGCTATACTCAAGCCCTGAACAAATGTACCCCTATTTCATCCCTCTAGCAAGAATGAAAGGAGGTTACGTACACAGGGACCTGGCCTCTGCAGTCAGTGCAGAGCACTCCTGGAGCACTCAGGATGGCTAGAGATGGCTGAGGTTAGCAAGAAGCTGGTTTCTTGGAAGTAAATGCAGTCATTAGGGTGAAGCTGCTTCTCTCTCAGGGCTGGCCTCTTCTCAGAGAAGGTAAAAAAACGCTGTCAGACTTGCACAAGAATTCAAGTCTTATAATGCCAGCAGGGGAAGCTGGGTAAAGCAGTGGTGAGTGTTTCAGGTGAGCTAAATAGTTTTGGGTGCCAGGCACATGGGATAGTTGAGAAAGTGGTGGATGATCCCAGACTTGGTAAGGATTTGAGTTTGTTGAGCAGTTTTCTGAAGCTGTCTGTTCACAACTTGAAAGGATACAACCTAATGTAAGAGCAGTTTTTAGTTTCCTGGACTGCAGACTACCTCACATCCCCCTGCCAAAGAATCTTATACACCCTACTGCACTAATGCTTGAGAAGAAGCTGCACAATGAACACACATAATTACACTTCTGTCAGCATTGGTGTTTGTCAGGACCAGCTGCATTCTCCAGTCATTCGCTCTTCTCCTTGCAAAATATAAATTTATGTACTCCACAAGCATAAACAAACACATACAAACCAAAGCAGTAGAAAGCAATGCAGGTATGTTATTGCTCTAGTCCCCTTAGACTAAGGATTCACTTACTCCAGGAGTTCTGAGTGACTAAGCTAAGTTAGAAAGCCAGTGTTAGCAGCAAATGGGTCACATTGGAAGATCACTGCAGAATGGCTGAGTGCTTATTTCTTGCAAGCTGTTCCTGGAACAAAAAAATAAAAACAAAACCAAAAACAACTCCCCAAGCCCACATTAGATAAACACATTGTGTCTCAGCTGCTGATATACATACCACCTCTACCGTTTAGAAATGAAATTATTATACTTACCTGTTTGTGGATAGTGCTGCTGCTGCTACAAGCTTTTGGTGAGGTGGTTGCAGCCGAAGAGACCGGGTCCTTCTAATCACTAACTTTTATAAAATTCTTGACAGGTTTTTTTTTTTTTTCCTCCACTCCTTCATTCTCCCTCCTCCCCAGGCTGGTTGGGGAGATGTCATTGCTCGAGATTGGTCATTGGCTGTCTGACCAACCAGTGGAACCTAGTCTCACTCCTGGTGTTCCTCCCCTTTCCCCTCCCCTCTATATATAAGGCCATTCAGGATGTGGTGAACTGAGGTGTTTTCCAGTTATTTCAAGTTATGCCTCCTCTTTCTAAAACAGACTGAAAAGAAATACAAGAAGAACCATGGAAATTGTTTACAGGGATCTTGTGCATAACTTTCCATTTAGGGTTAGATCTTTTGGAAGCTTGTACTTAGGAAACTACACAGTGCAGGAAGGAAGAGTAGAAAAAAAATGCAGAAACAATGCAACAGATCCTTAATTGACATGAGTTACTATAATTTCAGTGACTTCCTATTTATTTTCCTCACTCGAAAATTTGGCAGAGAAACATATTTTCCAATTAGTATATGGAAAGGCAAAATGTGATGCTTACAGTATCAGGGTTAATGAAGCTGCAAGTTTTGTTTTCCTTTAATGCAGTGTATGTGTGCGAATGATAGTTATCAGAAGAAATATGTCCAGATTGAGGTGCACAAGTGCAAGTCAAATTTTCCACCAAAATCCCATTGAAACACCTACCCATATTACAATTACAGTTAGTCAGTTGCTTAGCATTTTTTTTTCTGTGACAAATGCTAATGCTTTATAAACAGTACATCAGCATTCCAGTTTATATGAAATCACTACAGTTTTTCACTAAATCCAGGTAGATAGACTTGATTTCCCCTCACCCCCCCGCCCCATACTGCAGGTCAGTACTCCTGGAGGTAAGTACAGCACAGGGACTGTTAAGCAAACATCATGCCCTCAGCAACAACACGCTCTGACCTTGGACATTAGCATGTCTTTACCACAAAGACCCAGTGTTTGCCTGAAGAATGACGTAGTTTCTCCATTTGTTTGGCACATGTAGTGACACCTTTAGCCTTTACATGGACACGGTGAGACATGTGATTTCTCCTCTCACTGAGCAACACTGTCTTCATTAGGGCACTTCCTCCTTGAGCCTACCTCTTCTAGAGCTGCATGCCAAGATCAGTGCCTGTAGTAAATCTTAACAGTTTACATGCTGACAGCGGTAGCACTCTGTGACAGTCAGCAGAGAAACCTCTGAAAAATCTGAGGATACAGTCCAGTTGAACGCCTTGCGCTTGTGTTGTTTTGTTTCCTTTAATGTCCTGTTCCATAACTTTTTTGCTGAAGAATGCTGTGGCACATAACATGGATATAAAGCCTTCCCTGCTTTACAGTGTTTGCTTTATATTCCATTTTTGCTATCCTAGCAGAAAGATGAACCCCATAGTGTATTAAAGTTTCTCCACCACAAACAAGAGGCATCTAGTATGGATTAAAAACACTTTTAATGAAGTACATTATCTAAGAACCTCTTGAGACCAAGAAGGTGCCATACTGATGAACTTCTTCAGGCCCACAGAGAAAATTAGAGTTTGAGTCCCATCATTCCTGGTTTGGTTAGAAGTTGTCACAGGTAGGAAAGTACTTGGAAGTGTTCTTTTTCCAGTGTCATCTGTGATATGGTCTGACAGGCTATTAGAGAAAATGTGGGGGGAGTCTTCTTGGAAAAAATAGTGTCTGACATTTAGAAACCACTTCAGATAATCCCCTCCAGCCCACCTTGTGTTCTTAACTCTTTCAGAAGTATATATATGTATTTCCATGTGGGTAATGGCTAGTATGTGCCTTTCTAGTCCTGAGCCAGTATCTGGCACTTCAAGCACTAGGATTACAGATCCTAGCAGAGATTCAGAGGACTGAGGAGAAAAAAAAGTGAATGGACATGATGGTTAACTTTTTCACTTAATTTAGGAATGGAAACCTTTTCAGGCAAGAATATGGAATGAACAATCATGCTAGATAATGTCACTGTAAGGTTCAGTAGTATTAACATGCGGACCTATCACTGACCATGCTGTGCAGAAATTAGTAGTAGATATTAAAACAACACTGGAAAAGAGTACATACTTTCATCATCACAGCTACATAACCATAGTTTCAGGATAATTATACGTCTATAAATGAGGTTATAATGGTTTTGCGCATCCTTAAATGATAGGAGTAAGTTTTGGGGGGAGGGGAATGCAGTGTACTGGCATTTAACAAAGCAACTAACCCATCCCATAAAACATATCAAATCACTGACTGCACTAACTATTCTATGTCAAAGTTGGTGTATTATCCAAGTTGTAAACCTATCTCATTGAGTTAGTGTTTGAACTCATAGTATAGCCAACTCAGCTTTCCAGTGACCCAACTAATTTTGGAATGGTTTCTTTTTTTGTTTAAGCCTTTTTCAGAGTAATGTGATGCAGTCATAGGGCTGTAGCTATCAAGAGGCTGTCTGCTGGTGTGAGCACCCTTGTTAGAGGTAGCTAGACCTAGACGTTACTTTTGACAGAGATTGAATTTGTGGCCATGGACAGCATGACTTTGGTACAGGCGCTGCAATACAGGAAGACGAGGACACCTTCAGTGGACATGGAGTGGGAGGAACACCAAAGCCCTGGTGGAAGGTGTGTTCAGAGGAATAACAATGCTGATCAGGAATCAGATTTGGAGGCTTCGGGAAAATAGGAGGCAAAGAGAGGCAGAGATCACACAGATGAATGTTAAGGAGTACAGATAACAACTTTGTGACAAAGTGGCTCAGTAATGGCATGAAACACATGCCCTTTTGTAGCATCTACTGTTGTGTTGCCACCCATCTTAGTGGTATCTGGGGTTTGTCTTCTGCAGTTTGTAGGGCTGGCCACACAAGCGGGGTTTTCTGTGGGAGTTCAATTCCCAAGGAAGCACCAGATCTTCTCTGCCTCCCTAGGGTTCCTCATCCCTCACTGCCCCTGGCATGGAAAGAGTGAAGTACTGCAAAGATCCCAGGCTGAGGATAAGGACAGGGAGAATGGGAAGGGAGGGCAGTTGAGCTAAAGAACAAGTCCTCTTAGTTATTGGTATGCTTACAATAATATTACAGACTATTGCAGTGATTGCTGATCCACTTTTCTAGTGAAGAGAAAAGTCTTTTAATAGAGCAGGGAAGCAGGGATTACTAACTATTTTTTGATAGTTTTGGATGTATGAGTATTGATTGCTTAAATACATATCTAATTAGATATGGTGACTGAAGTTTTTCTGCATGGATTATGGCTTTTTTATATGTTAATGAGAAAGCTGATATAAATAATCTTGTAATATAAAAATCTTTATAGCTCACTCATATCTGTGTTTGAAACATCACAGCAGACAAGATGCATAACTAGTAAGAGAGCTTAAATGTTCATTGTTGTGCGTTTTATAGCATGGAAACAGAAAATGGTGATCAGCCGTAAAAGAGATGGATAGTGTTAAAATACAAGAATCTAGCATTTCCTCTCACAAATGTGGCATGGAGTAAGTGAATTTTGTATTTGAATGGCTTGAAGATTTTGTAGATGTTGACTTTTCCATCTGAAATTACCATACAAAAGTTGACAGAAGTATACATTTAAAAATGTTAAAGATCACTAAAAACTGTCTTTACAGGTGGCTTGGGTTATTATTTAGGTCTTAATTTGTGGTTTGCTGTCTTGAGTTTGACAATACAAATACTTGATTTTCATAGTTGTTAATGTAGTTGCTGTCCTTGTTATAGCCAACCTTGCTGTCAAAGGATCTCTCAGTTCTGCACTGAAGTTTTGAGTGAAGACTTGCTGGATGAAGCATGTTAAAATCAGTGGAAAGCCTTGTTTAAAAGCAATAGGTAAAAATTTTGGAATTCCTTGTGTTTCTTCAAGTTGATGATTGTTTTTTCTGTGTGTTTCTAGCAGTATCATTTCAATACTGATTTTGCCTTTAATTACTCATATTAAACAACATTTTAAATTAAAATAATAAGTAAATGTGAAGAGAGACAAACTGTAGTACATCTGAGAAAGAAAGAAAGATGAAAAAGAAAGAAACGGATGAAGCAATTTCAGAGATTACATGGTCACCAAAAGAAAAATGAAAAAGTTAAAGCTTCCCTCTGCACTTCAGTAAATTAAGTACCATTAATCTTAACAATTTGGTATGTGGTCAGACCTGTAAAAGGGTTTGAAATTTAATGGAAAAAAACACTGGAAGTTGGAAGAATGTCTAATATGCATCCACACGAAAAACACCTGGCTCTGTGTGCCCCAAGAGAGTGCTGCCTGCGTGATGGGGTTAAAGTCTAATCAGAGCAGACTTCAGCTGAGTGGAGTCTGCCTCCTCCTCACCTCTCCACACTGTGCTGGATGTTTCCTGTTTTCTGTACTTTGCAGTCTTGCTTAACTGTCACAAAGTCCAGCTTGTTCATCCCTATCTAATCAGAGGTATTATTTATCAAGTGGTTTGTTTTCCCCATTCACCTACAGCCCTCACCCCCGATGCAGAGATCCTGGCCTTTAACCCCACTGAAAGAAATCACCTGTATTTCTGGCTCCACAGCGGTGTCTGCAGACACGTACATCAGGGAGGGTATGGAGGGTGTTGGGGAGAACAGACTCAGGCCCACAGAGAGCACTGAGGGGATTGCACAGTGAGGGTTTGCTTGCTCTTTGTTCTTTGTGTCTTAAAGGTGGGCTGCAACAAACACCATGACTTGAAATTGAAAACCATGCAAGCACATAACATTACTGTTATCAAAACCCAAATCTTTGTAATAATTTCAGTAGTGGGGATAGCAAACAAGGACACAACTTTAAATCAGGATGCCAGTGGCAACTTTTCTGGACTGTGCAAAATAGCTGTAACAGGGCATGAAGATAAATGCAGTAGTGACACTGGTCTCTATGCCTTTCTGTTGACATTTTGTTTTTAAAAAGCAAGTAGGCGAACAACTGGCAGCTATAATGGGAGACACTTAACTGTTTATTACCTGTTTATCTAAGCAGCTCATAGTCCCCCCAGAAAGCACACTTAGGTGCTGCATGTTAACACTGGCATACAATTTGCAAAATATGAACTACAACAGATGTCTGAAGTGGACCAGTTTTCTGAAAAGACCATTGTAGAGGTGGTTTCTGCACTGCTGGAGGAACATTGGACACTATGGCAGACATTCAGAGAGAAAGTAGACACTGGATACATAGCTGGCCAGAGGCTTACTAACAGAGCAAGTAAATATAACACTATTTTTCTTCATCAGCATTTAAAAATCACCAGTGGTCACACAGCTGGAAATGTGGCATTCATAGCTTGCCATGCAGAACAAAGACTTGGGAGTGGACATTGATATTGCTGACTCTTAGCCTATAGGTGCACGAATAAACTGCCTGATGGAGTGGATTCTCTCATAGCATGAGCTGTCAGGACAGATTGTGGAAATGAATTTACTCTAGCAACAGAGACACATGCAGTGAAGAAGCACAGACCATGGCATACCTAATTCTATATGCATTTTTGGCAGATGTGTGTTTTACTGAAGATTATTCAGAACCATATGTTGGCCCCTGCCATCTGCTGAATTTGGATACGATGTCTATAAAGCTGGTGTGCAAATACACAAAAAGAAACTCTTAACTTCGGGAGAGAAACTGCCAGTGCCTTTGCAACTACAACTGTCTCCCACAGAAATTATTCTTTTTTTTTTTTTTTTTTTTTTTTTTTGTGAAGTATAGCCTTTCTATGCAAAAGTATACTACAGTTAAATTCCAGCACATAGAGCTTGATTTTATCTCAGGTCCCTATTAAAATGCTTCAATACTTGATTGGAGAAGGACCTGAGCACCCTGGTCTAGTAAGACCTGTTCTGAGTGGAGAATTGGACGTGGGACCTTCAGAGGTCCTTTTCAACCTCAATTGTTGTAGGATCTGAATTATTACATCCATGCTGATGCATGAACATAGAAGTACCTTTCTTAGTCAAATATAGTAAGGAAGGAGATGGATCTTCCCATCAGGAAAACGAACAGTGGCATACAGAAAGAAGAGACAGTAGAGTTTTAATAGAAATATTGTTTATTTGGTAGAAAGTTTGCTTGTAAGTATCTTTAGAAAAAAAGTAATTCACCCTGCATCCAGCCAAATTGCTATTGAAATATCCAGTCTGGTGATTCACAGCTCCTCACAGCTGAGAGTATAGCTTTTTCCTTCTCTCTTCAAAAGCAGTGCAATCTCCCAAAGACATTGATATCTCCTCTTGGGCTTCTAATCTAATAGAGACCTATCAATTTATGCTTTGTCTTCGGCCAGAATCATGCTTAGGTTGGACACGCCTTGGAAACAAAGGTAGTTTTTGTTTAATTGAGTAACTTCCCCTGAATTGTCTTGGACAATAATGCCTTGAGTCCTGCTGTCTGGCCCATCAGGAAAGAATCCTTTTGTGCAAGCAGTAGTTGCTGCTTCGAAAAATAGTCTCTGAACTATTGGGAATGAACCAACACCTAAGAAAATCCATACTATTTGTTTTAGAAATAGTCACTAAATTTGTTTTAATGTAAATAAAGCCAAACTCTGAAGGCCACACTTCAAGGAGTTAATGCTAGGCCTTGAACTTATGTAGCCTGAGATACAGCAACTCTGCTCTGCTCCCCTGATAGAAAAGGGAGGGAAGAGGTTTGTGTGTTTGAAACTGCATTTTTAGCCTGAACTGTGGAACAAAATCCAACAGGAATTAAGACTTCACAGTATCCTCCCATTTTCTGTTCCAAGATGAAGTACCCTTCTCTGACTTGTTATTTCTAATAAAGCATGTGGCACAGAAAACAGAAACAAAAATCAGTCTACTTATGAAAGTTCAGAGGCAGCAGCAGAAGGAACTCTTGCCTGAGATGTCATATTGGCATGGTGGGCACTGAGCAAGTACCTGAGTAACTCTGAAATATCCCCCAGCAGGCTCAGTAAAAGAAGCACCTCTGTTGTAAAGGTGAATTGGGCACTTAAGGAAATTATTCCAGAAGGACCTGACAAATTTATTAACATGCTCCTTGCACAAAGGAGTTCGTTCTCAACGGGCTTATCTGACACTCTTGCACTAGCAGGTTCAAGCTGTAGGCCCTCTGCATATTGTTTGGTGTCTCGGTCAACTTCTCTCATCTCTTATGCCCTGAAAATTGTCTTATAGTTTAGAAGGAATGCCTCAAATTTATGTTCTTAATTTTCAGCTGTGAAGCTCAGCGAAATTACTGACCTCCCCTGGACTTGTGGGATGACAAATAAAGTACTACTGGGCAAACAAGGAAAATAACTTCAAGACAAATGGGTAAATCATTTCCCACATCAAAACATTTATTAACTGCATATAGTTAGTTGGTTTCTTTTCTGAGGTTTCTTTCTTTTTCTTCTTCCTATTTCCTTTCTCTGTCCCATATATTGTACTTTGCTGTGAGATTTTCTTTGCAAGAAGGAGTATGAATGGATCCTTATGAAAAGAACAGGGCATTGTTCTGGATTTGTATAGTACAAAGATAGAAAAAGAGTGAAGAGAACGCACACTGCACTGAAACATTCACAACTGAAAATGCATAAACAGGTTGCGTTTCCTCACACACGCAGGCACTTAGTGGAGTAGATATACAGTCATGTTCAAATCCTGCTACCTTAACCATACTACATTAAAGCCTGAGAATATGTTTGCCCACCTGCCACTGGGTGACCACTCTGGTATCTTTGGGATTTTCAGCAGCTGGGAATAAATTGTGGTTCTGCCTGTGCAATTTTTCCTGCATCCCCTGACAGGAGGGGTGCCTTGCCTTTGGAATGACATGGAATCCACAAGCAGTTTTTACTCACATCTGATTTCCAAAGGTGTTAGAGAAGTACCCCAGCTGATTAGTAAGAGGGCAAAGTGCTGCTCTGTGCTGTGAAGCCATTTCTCTGCTAACTTGCATAGACACCCTTTGCGTGCTGACAACTGTAGGTTTGCAACTTTCTTGGTGTCATCTCTCAGGTGTTTTATGTCTCTCACATGTACAACTAGACTTGTTAAGAGCTTAAGGTATAAATCACCTGGGAGAGAGTGGGGGAAAGAAAATTCAAAGCTCTTCCTGCACCAAAACCAGAAAACCAAACAACTCCACTAACAAAACACAACAAAAATATTGTACTTGGTTCATTCCAAAGCTAGGAATATGGTTTCAAAAATAGTTCAACCAAACTCCAGATGTAAGTGAATTTGATTCAAGGCCCACTAAAGTCAATGTGGACTTTCATTAGACCTTAACTTTTTGATGCCAGTTTTAATTCTGTATGAGATCTGTCATCTGCATGGTTTTATATTTAACTGTGCCCACAGCTGTGGTACAGAGTACCTATCCCAAACGCCTAACAGCCAGAGCACATTAAGTTAACGTATCAGTATCAGAGTGGGCCCTTGATGTGTTGTGCTATTGCTTGTTTTTATGAACACCTAACTTCGTTTCCTATGGGTATTTAGCTTGCTGCCAGGAGCAGAGAATGAACCACTTAGGCTGAGCTGTGAATTACAGCTCCAAAATGAAACAAGGATCATGCACAACAGCAGCACCTGATCTAATCTTTCCTTTGCCTCTGTGCTGATAGGAAGTCAAGGTAAATTCATGTTGAATGTCTAAGTCCAATCAGCAACTGATAAGGCCTCTTTTAATGACCTGGATCCACTACAACTAGTGATGATGCCAACCAACAGTAGTTATCCTGTGTTTATAATGTCTGTAATGTATCAGTGAAAACATGCATTTGTGACCTGGCTGTGTAACATCAGTGGCTGTTGCTCTTTTCCTATTCCCACCTTAAGAGTTGACCATTAATGAAGCAACAGAGGCTTTGTTTTTAAGAGCCTCTGTTCCAAGAAAAAAAGGAGTGGGGAAGGGTGGAGGTGCAGATAGGATCTGTAGGGGGAGACAGTAACAAATAAGAGGCTTTGGAAAATTTGAACAATCTAGGTGAAATTTGTGAGAAAGTTCACATAAACTACTGCTGCTTTTGAAAGGTCTGCCCTAAACCACAGCTTTGAAACAGAGGTCAGAGATCAGACCTTAATAAGGGTGGGAAAATAAGGGCTTTTCCTCCTCACTAGCTTAAATCTGAAACATTCACTTTATCCAGCTTTCTGTTGCCCTAAGATGAGGATTTCTGTAAAAAATGTAAAGGAGAGTAGGCAGTATAACTGTTTATACTGGTGTGAGAACTTTTCCCTAAGAATGATAAAGGAGAGTAGACAATCCACACCCTCAGCTGGAATCCCCACTCCCCTTCCACATTGTTCACGGTGATCAGTTCCCAAGTATATATATTAAATAGGGTCTGCACATACATAAGTTTATTTTTTAAGAAACTTTTTTTTTTTAAAGACGACTTATTCTTTGTCCACCTGGCGGCACGGGATGCCCAGTGTGAGTAGCACACCATCTGAGTTCTACCCAACTTATCTGTGCTTTGTGTCTGGAAAGGCATGAACAGCTCACAGCAGTTTTGGGTTGTCATTTAGCCGAAGGCTAGAATACATTCCCACATGCCGGACCAGGTTGGGTTCCACCACGTAGGCATTCTCCCCCTTAGTACGCAGCAGGGAGTAGAGGGCAATATCCTTAGCAAAACCCTGGCGGCAGTGCAGCCCCTTCAGGTAACCTAAGGCACGGTGGGCAGATGGAGCGGAGAAGAGCATGGCAGGTGTGCAGCACTCGGTGACTGGCACAATATTATAGAGTGTGGGGGCCAGCCGGCGCAGCTCCAGCATGTAATGCCGTCCCACCAGCTCTGACAAAGCCATACTGTACACAGCAAAGAACAAGACCATGGGCCAACTGAGGCTGGGGCGCCCAGTTGCCCAGGAGTACACACAGTTCAGCACAGGCCCCAGAAACATGCCCAGACCTAGCCACTCAAGGATTCTCATGGGTTCAGGGTTGAAGTAGCGCTGAAGCCTCTCGGGATGGTAAAGCTTGAAGTAGAGTGCGTCTCTGAGGTATGGTTTGGAGAACCGGTCCAACAAGAGGTGCTGTAAGACAGCGAATATCTCCTCCTCTGGTACAGCATCATCTTCCACTATGAGGATGTATTCTGGGTTGTTTGCCAACAGCGACTGCTCAAGGCAGAAGACATAGTCCTGCTTCTCCTTCTCAAACTGGTTCACGCTGGGGTCAGGGTTCTCTCCAGTTTTGTCACGACTGACCATAGGAAAGAAGCTGCTCAGCAGCCTGACATCCTGATGGCTACTGGGGTCTGACTCCACATTACAGATGAGGATGCGGTGGCTCTGGCAACGTGCACCACATTTCTGGAGGAGGCGGTGGAAGCGGGAGGCCACTTGCAAGACATAGTGGAAATCATTCCGCCTCTGCACAGTGATAATGGTGACCAGCAGCAAGGGCTGGAAGGCATCACTGCCAGAGGCCTCAGAGGCATTTGGTATCTGCAGCTTCTCAAAGTAATGCAGGGCAGCCTGGCCCTCCTGCTGGTTCTGCTCCAGGAACTCCTGGCTCATGGGGTTCAGGTGCCAGCGCCGCAAATAGAAGTAAGAGTGGAGGAGCCGGTGGCAAATCAAAGGTGCGAGCACACCGAATGTCACCACAGTCAGTGTGAGCAGATGGATAAAAGGACTGGACCAACGGCACCACCTCCTAAAGAGAGGCCAGGCTTGGTGTAACATGGCTGGTGCAGAAGGAAAGCACCCCTGCTCTATTCACGCCCTCATTCCTTCACTTCTGATGCATCCTCCCTGGATTACAAGGTATCACTGGGGCAGCCGCTGCCAAACCGTTAACTATGTGTCCAAGCCTAGAGAGGAAGAGAAAAGACAGTTAATGAAATAGGAACTGTCAGAGTGGGAAGACGGTGATTTGATAAACAGAAAGCTGAGGGCTAGTCACTGAGTAAGCCAAAATAAAAGGCCCCTGAGGAGTCCCTTGTGGTGGGGGCATCACAGAATTGCTGTGGAAGGTTGAGGAAAGATGGGCCAAACTTAGTTTCCAGAAAAGTACCCCAAGGCCTTTTCAGCATGTAGGAGCTCTGATCTGATTTAGCTAGATAGGACTTTGTTGTGTTTGTTACTATGCTTCAGATGCTAACAAATGGGGAGCATGGATGCACAATGTGTGAAAATCCCTTTCTGTTGAAGGCAGAGAACTTAGATACCACTGGTGCTAAGGGAAAAGCCACTGCCCGAGCACTGACACACTATTCAAGGAGTTGCACATACACCACCTGAGACTTTCACGGCTAGGACTGGAGCCCCTTCGCAGTGGGCGACTCCAGTGAGCTGATGGGTGCCCCTTCTGACTCCTCACATGCACACACACTCACCCTTGGGCACTTCCTCCTCCCTCAGGCTCGAGCCTAGGTTTCCCGAAGCAGAGCCTCTGACATGACATACGTCAGGCAAATTTATTGATTGGTACAGCTCGAGCTGGATGCCTCTGGAGAGGGGCCCTGAACAAAGAAATCCCTGGGCAATTATACCCTTACAATCTAAGTTCCTCTTCCCTCATGCGATGGTTCAGTGCAATAATAATATTTGGGTCTGGGGTCTTCTTGTTTCTCAGTGGATCCTTTTTCTGTCTTCAGGTGGGCCATTCCTTATCTCAAGGATGCAGCTTCTGCCAACAGACGTGATGACCTTATTTTTCACAGGATGCAGCTACTGCTGATGGATGCATTTTTCACAGGATGCACCAGTCGTGAAACTACATGTAAGTTCTGCATAAGTTCACTGCTTGTAGCCCAAGGTTTTATCAAGTCTTGCTGTTAATGCTATACAATGGATTACGTTTGAGCGAGGAAGTGACTATATAATGGATTCTGTTAAAGCTACTCTAACTGTAAGACCTGGGTCACAGCCAAGAACCAAAGCCAGATCTCTTGTATCTTAGCCTAGCACATATTTGAGAGACAAACTTTTACCTCTATAGAATGACACGTTTCCCTTCTGTTCCTCACACACTTCCAAACGCATGCTTTTTTACTTTACTCCTCAGAGCATGAAGCAAGATAACAAAGATACCAATTTACTTCACTAAGAGCATGTGTACACTAAGTGTAATGTGTGTGTGTCTCTCAGCTGTCTCCTCCTCCCTAGACCCTGTGAAATACACAGTCACAGCAAGATTAACAAGTTGCAATTGAGCCATTGACTCATATTTGTTATTTGCAAGTTTGTATGTAAAATTAAATGCCTTTATTTTAAAACTGAAACTTCATTTTTTTTTAAATACACACTTTAAGCAAATATCCACCTTCACAAAAATTAGATTTTGCCATGTTTGGCTTCTGTTCTGCTTCTCTGGGCTGTCACTAACACCTAACAGCCTGGCTGTCAGAAGCTTGCACAAAATCAGGGCAATTGGCTGTTAAAATGAATTCTCTTGTGCCAGTAATTTCCTTTTTAATCTGCTGTTTGACTCTCACTTTTACTTTTCATCCTTCTTGTTATGAATGGAGTTATTCATGCCCATGCCAGCTGACTGACTGTGCACTGGTGCTCCCAGTCCAAAATGTTACCCTTTTTCTTCCTCTGCATTATTGTCTGAAGCAGCCTAAGCAATGCTGGTTGGATGGAGAGAAATCAGGGCTGTGGCTTTTCTTCTGTCTCAGAAGAATGGACCATGTAGAAGAAATAACTCTGAGGACACTGAGCAAGGTCTAACTCAGTGTCTCCTTCAAAACTGCATTTATTACTGTAGTCACAGATTTGCTGAATTTACCATTAAGAGAACTGCTTTCTACTGCCATATGGGAATCTGACAATCTTACGTGAAAGCCCTTTCACTAAGATTAATGGAAAATATAGAAGAGTTATTCCAAATATTTGTTAGAGACCAGGCACTTCATGCTGTGAGATATCAAACCATCCTTGGATAGACCGTGGCATCAGTGTTGTGCTATCTTATGATTCACGAAAACACAAGATTTCAAAGATTTGGTGTAATTATACAGAGATAACAAATTTACACAATGATGCTTGAGAATCTGCAGTGTCTTCCCATATAGCTCTTCTTTTTTTTTCTTTCTGATTACACAGTCCTGTTTCACAGACACTGTATTCTATTACATCAGTGGACCTTGTAAAGGCCTTAAAGGTGATGGCTACATTTCAGCCAGCTGCCAGATCCAAGCCATGATGATTCAGGACCTGAAGACCTGAAATCCATCAGATGCAAACACCTGGTGTTTAAATGCATTTATCTATCCAAAATCCAGGGCTTTCCTCTTCTCATTTTCTGCTAACCAGTCACAAACGTTAAGGGAACATACAAATGCAGAATCATATTCTCCAACTCAAACTGGCATACTTCTGAGCTTTCCTCTTGATGTGAGCAGCATTGTTGGCACCGTTGCTGAGCCAGCCTCCAAACCTGAAAGTGAGGACCACAGTGGGAAAAGGAGATGAAGAAAAGCTAAAAGGTAGTTTAGTTCTCAGAGAGTAAAGAAACTTCCTTTCCATCTGCCAGTTATGCTGGAGATCTGAGCTACAAAAACTATAAACCTGCAGTGAGTTCTGTAGCTCTCGGGATATACACTGAGGCATTAATAGTCCCCACCGAAACAAAAGGAGTCCTCCCTCATACCATCTTCTACTGGAAAGGGAGAAATGGGTGTCATGTCTTCCCTGCAGCAGCAGAACAGCTGGCTGGTGCCCAGCTGAGCTCTGGGAGCTGTGGCCTCACGAGATGAATCAAAGAGAAGCTTGCCTGAGGTCTTGCTCTTCTGCAGCCCGTGTTGTTCAAGGGTCAGGCTCACCTGCACCACGAGAAGGTACCTCCCAGCTCCCTGTGGGTGGACTCCCTTTGAGTCTGCAGCCGGCCAATCAGTCTCCACCGGCCCAGCCTGCTGGAAAAGTTGTGCTGGGACTCCACCTACTGATGTCACACAGGGTCCTGGCACACAGCGGGTTGGTGAGGTGGTGCAGGTAAGCACCACCCTCTCGGGAGGAATCTCCTAGCTTCACACAAGGAAGTAGCTAACTCTGAAAAAGCACACAGGACTGGCAGCCAGCCATGCAGGTCACGGTCTTGTATTCACAAGCGTTTCTGACTTACTCTGGCTTCACCTCATCTGTAACACAACTGAAGATCTCTGAGCTCTTATTCTCGTTTTGCAACTCAGAACACATCAAGGAAAACAACCATCAAACAGGCACTTCTGCTCCTCTCCAAATCCTCCTCTGCTGCCTAGGCTGTTAGCACTCACATTGAGTGCCATGCTCTTTATCAGTTTATTTGCAGAGGAAAAGGCTGTTTTGATTAGGTAAATGGAATAACCACACAGGGTAAGAATGGTCAGGAGCATATTCAAGTGGGTGAAATACTCTAATTCATGCCAAAAACAAGCTGAAGGATCTTGAAAAGAGGGGAGACACTGACCTCCTCCCCACTCTTTAGCTGCAACACTTGGAACCAAGGAGTTCCAAATCTAGATAGAAATTTCTTGCATCTACAGAGGTGAAGTCTGATCTGCAGGACTTGAATCCAGACTTTCTGGTCAGGTTGTTTTCTAGTCATTAGGGTGGTTCTGACTTTACAGAACCTATTCTGTTTGTAGAAGCCATTGGTATTGTCACTTCCTTTTTTAGGGGAAAAAAAAAAGTCTTTGTTCTTCTTTAAGTATTTAAGTGGCATTTCTGACAGAAAAAATGTTTTAAAAGAAAAGCAAGGATCAGAATTGGATTTTATAGTGCTTTAAAAAAATTGTATGAATCCTGAATAGTAACTACTTTGCAACCATGTAAATACTTGCAGTGGAAGCCAGCCACTTTTATATATCTTCTGCACAGAACCGAGCCCTTGCTTAAACACATTTAGAAGCTGTGGCAATACAAAGCTTGTTTCTTTGGTTAGATTCTCATGATGAAGATTCCTTCCAGAAACATCTGGTTCACCTGGTTCCAAATCCACATACTCATCTTCATTAGTCCCCTAATTACTTGGCTGAATTTTCAGTAGAGTTCAGGAAAAAGTCACCTCTGCACACACTGAGGAAGAACAGAAAAATTAGTGACGTCCCCTTTGGGATGCAGAATACTGTCTGCTGTTCTGGTGCTTTAAAAGACAAAGCTGATTTTCTGTCTGCTCCAAACTCCTCTCTGCAGAGGTATTCCTGCAGGCAGGCATTCCTGGAACAAAGCTTTCTATGTGTTTCAAAGCTGTGAAATTTTAGGAGGCTCCTGGATGGCTAATGTAAGAGAGGGCATCTGTCTTCTATTGCCTGCTCTGTGAGACAAGGTATTCCTTTATGATTACAATATTAAATGATTCCCTTTTGCCTAACTACACTTCTTTTCAGTGTCAGTGGGAAAAGCCATTCCTTTCCTAAAATAAAAACAGCTGGATGAAGTCACGTGGTCAGAAGCCATCTCTGTGGGAAACAAAGGTAGGCTCTCACAAAACGTCGTGGAAAGGCCAGCTGTTACAATCCCCACCTCAGTCATAACTGATAGTAGTAATGGTGTTCACACAAGTTGTAGTTTTGACTTACGTGTTGATCCTATAGTGGCATCCCAAATTGAAACCTTTGTGCAAAAAACACTTCTACACCCCAACCTAACATTGTGCAGACAAGCTGCAATCTCAGGACCAAGCTCCTCTACTAATTAACCCTGCCTGGCAGAGACAAGAGCTTCATCTTGGCTGTGATATTGTTAGTGCACCAGCAAACAGTCCTCCTTGAATCTGAGGCAACTGATGCAAACTTCACAAAGTCATGAGGAGCCATACAGACCTCCTTCTGTTTCATATCTGCATGCTGACAGCTGTGTACAGATATCCTCAGCTTCCGAAACCTGAGGTCCCTACTATGAGCTGATCCCTATTACTGGACCAGATGGCCAGCTTTTCTCATCTGCAATTCCTCTTGTTTTCTGACAGCTTTTAGTAGGTCAGGTGCCAGATACTATTTTTGCAGTGTGTTTGGGCTCGCCTTGAAAACAGCAGTGTCCAGCAGAAGCCAAGCATTCACAGACCTGACCGTTAGATGCCAAACTGGGAGTTGAGCTCCCTAGAAAATACAAACCATCCTGGCAAGAGATGTGCTTCTAAAATCATTCAGCAGAACCTTAGTGGTAAGAGCTTAGCAGTTGTTCTTTAATTGCATTTTACTATCAGGTACCAATATATCACCTCTTCTACTCCAAGCACTGCTTAAAGCAGTTGTCATTATGTTGTTTCCAGACAATGAATGTCAAGTAAGTCAGGCCATTTCATTTAATTTTCACCTAAAGTGCTTCCTGCTATGGTAAAGACCAGGGCTGCTGGCGATGCACTTGATATCTCAATTCTCTTAGAACTTTACTTTTTGTTTCTTATGTTTTATATACTAAAGGTAAAACACTACTACAGTCTAACAGGTTAATGATAGCTTGAAGCATAAGAGAAGTGGCTAGGGAGGTGGAGAAGGTTTGGACTTGGCACTTTGCAGGACTTACATGGTGTAAGAGGTAGAAATCAATGGCACAACTGTCTATTTTGATCTGCCATTCTTCAGAGCCTCTCAATGAACATACAAACCTTTTCTATCCAAGGAAATGGAATTTAACCACTATTAGAAAAGTGAAAATGCACAGATACACAGGGAGTTAACCCTGTCCAGTTAGGAAACTCCAGAAACTGCAGAATTGCATCTTGAATGTAAATTTACAGATAGGCTGACCTCCTCGTTTAACTGTAGTTAACTTTTACAGGTTGTTCAGAAATTCAGGGAGCACAGTCTGAAAACTACTGAACTAAGAGGCAAGGTATGTTGATGTGGCAGCTGGAAGATACTTTCTCCACTTCCCTTCAGCTAAGAAGGTAAAACTATGCCACCAATAAAACAGGCTATGAGCTGAATATGTATTAATTACAGACATTTCCCCAACTTCTGTCTTGCTTCTCATGTATATTAATTTTCCTTTGCCACATAAATATGAAGTGAGCGCATTATTAACACCTGCTGACTTTCACCTGGCTGCCTCCCTGTTTTGCAGGAAAACAATATTCTTCCCTGTTGCTATCAAGCAGCAAAGTCAGCATTCAAGTCAAGCGGGAGTTGAAGGCAGCCTTGAAAGAGTACTGCGATAGCTTAACACAGACTTAAGGCGTTTTGTAAGGAGCTGTCTTTTAGCACCAAAGGTTTACATGGCTTTAAAATTAATAATGTCTCAATTTTCTTTTGTGTCAGATGTAAGAAAAAAGGTTATGTTGTTAGAGAATTTGATAATGATCTGTATAAAAACTGCTGCGTATTTTCACACAGGAGCCCTCCAAAATCTTAAATGTGGGTTTTGGTTTGAGCCCACTTGTGCTTTAGCATAAAATTTACATCCCTGTTAAAAAAAAGAAATATTACATCAGACAAAGCTGCTGCTAATAATGGCACCAGCTATTACCTTTAGCTGTCTGCTCTTGGAATCTCAGAGCTAAATGTGCACTGACTCATCAGAGATGCCACAGATCATTTGTATTTTAACTCCTTGTGTCACAGTTTTTTAATAAAATAAGACCAGGGCTCCTGCATGCAAGATACTCTGCACAAATATAGCATGAGGCAGTTTCCACCTTAGTGGATCTTCAGCTTAAGAATATAAAAGTTAGAAGAGAATCTGTTTTTCCCACATATGTAACTATCAGCCTGGTTTCGTTGTCATGAACAACTAGCATTTTGTATTTTAACCGTACTGGTAATCCACACAGGTAAATTATCTAGAATAGCTATTGAAAAAACATCTACTAAATGTGGTATGTTGAAGTAATAGCAATTCTTTGCAAATTAAAGCAATCTGAACAGATGAGAAAGAACAATTCTTGGTCTTGGAGAAGTCTGTCCAGAAGGAGCTATTCCAGAGCAGCAGGAATGAGGTATCCTAGGCAGCTATTGTGCAAAATCTCCTTCTGCTGTATCTCTCCTACTCAATTTCTATATGCAATTGTGTCAATGGGGCTTGCTAGGAAAAAGAGCAACGTGCAGATTAAATTAGCTCCCCGAGTATCTGTGATTTGGGTAGGTGTGACAGGGACACCCACTCTGACCGAGTGAGCAACACTTTGGTTCAGGCATCACTGACAAACCAGCCCTGCTGTGGTGAGAACTGTGCTAGGCCATATCTTCTCAGGAGCTAAGGAGTCTAGACCACATCACATCAGAAGCTAACAGTACCAGCCTGAGCCAGGACTAGACAAAACTACAAGGAGCTGCTATAGCTGCACTCCTGCACATACACCCAAGGGGGATATGACTATGAGTGAATCACTTTGTGCTATAGATATCTGAAGCCCCAACCCCACTGAGCTCTCTGGACGGCCACGGGCTGAGTGGCGGTCATCTCCCCTTGAGCAGGGACGCCTCTCAAGGTTACTTCTTTATGTTGAGAGACCCCTTATCTGGCATCTGATATCTATAATGAGGAAAGCACATTTTACTTTAGGCCTAAAAGTATATTGTATGCTAGCAACATCTACATATCCAGCTATACCTTAAATATTAGAAGTATAGAAGGTAGCAGAGTGTTTGACCGTAGTCTAACCATCATTTAAATCATTGCTGAAATCATCAGTTAGATCATTTCAGTTACAATTTCATTACAGCTTATCAATAGTGTTAAGTCATTGTTAAATCACTGTTTAATTATCATTCAATTATTACTTAATCATCATTTATCATTTAACTATCAGTCATTAATTATCATTTGATCATCATTTAATCATTAATAAAACCTTAGTTAACCCTACAATCATGACTTCTCTTAATAATTTGTGACAATAGGGCTGGGGGTTATGAACAGGGGGGCAGGGGGTGAAGAGGGAAAGAAAAGGAAACATGGTAATGGATGCCAATGCAGAAGATGTTGCAGCTTCACCATTGTTCATTTATGACTGTAAGGAATAAAACGCAGTAATAAGGAAATAGGATATTATTTTTGTGAACAAAGGCCTTTGATGATAGGGCTGTAAGTTTCCAGTTGGCATAGGTCTATGTAACAATAAAAATGCAAAACTGATTCAGGTGATAACCAGAATATTGATTCTAACCTCTGAAAGAAAAAAATGTTTAGTCATATTGATAAACAGCATTCCTCTTTTAAGAGACACTCTCTACTAATGTTAAAGAGTAGTACTGACTTTTCCCTCTATTCTGAGGAATACACAATCTTCCTCCCTTTGCCCCTCAGTGTACGAAACAGACTAGTTATCCTGCATAGAAAGGCAAGGTAAATGGGATGCCCTGGTTCTGGGGGATACTGGTGAAGAAAATGGAATAACTACAGTAGCTGAAATACAGTCTGTTATACAGTTAGTATCACCCTTGGTGGACAGACAAGCAAGCAGCAGATTTCACATGTGCAGGAGGGTATTTCTCCTGGTTTTTGTGCTTGCAAATGCTTGCTGAACCTGGTGTGCCTTTATGGCAGCCCATTGGTTGTACATAAAATTATTTTTCTCAACAACTGTATGAGAACAAGCCAGGCTCTGAATCTGTAGTTCATGTTTTGTTGCACCATCAGCACAGCTGGAAATTCTCTCCACAGCCTACGATTTTCAGTGTCAGTGAGTTCAGTCCTTAGGTGTGCCTCTGCCCCTTTGGGAGAGCTGCCAGATAGGACAAGGTGACCCTTAAAGCACTGGGATTAACAGCTGTTACATTCGTGATGATGGTCAAAGAGGAGAGGGTATTAGATGAGAAAAGGTGATCCGCCCTCCACTCTCTGCTCTCCTTGCAGAACAGCAGAGACACAGATGGTATTTCAGTGTGCCCAGTCCTCAATCCCCTTGCCCAGACTTTTCACCAGAAAAATTCTGCCCATGCTTTCACCTCGGCCGAGGACTCTTTTGGGTGGCACCAAGCAGAGCGTGGAAGCGGGATGGGGTTCTTCCTCGATTCCTTAAGAGTTTCATTCACCTTCCCTAACGGAAGGGCCGTTCCTCTAGGCCCAGCCGGGCTCAGGTCACCGTCTCTTCTGCTTGTCACCACGTATAGTCACATCCTCAGGGCAAGCACAAAACACCCGTTCCCTGGAGACTTTCCACCTCCCCCCTCGCTCGGGTGCCTCAGCTACGGCAGCTAAACCCAGCTGGTGCCTAGAAAGCTGGTGCCCTTCCCCACTGCCCACCAGTCAGGAGCTTCTCGTCAGCCTCCCCTAGAGCTCGGTGCAGCTGGCAGGACGGACCGACACCCCCCCCCCCGCCGGCGGAGGGCCGCCCCGGGCAGTCCCCGAAGCCACGCCGGGTGAGGACGGCCCCCTCTCCCCGCGGCAGAAGCGACAGCCAGCCCCCCGGCGACAGCCCGAGCCACGCGGGGACATTTACCCTTTCCTGCTCGGCATCAGGAGCGTCCCGCAGCCGGCAGGAGAGCCGGGCTCCCCGCGGGCCCCGCACCTCCGCTCCCCTTCTCCTCGCTGCCGCCGGCGGGGGGTCCATGCAGCTCCGCTCTTCTGATTGATCTTGCCACTTTGCTTGTTGCTCACTTCTCCGGCAAATTTTTCTCCTCCCTCCCGAGCGGCGAGGGTGGGATTAAAGACACCAAAGCCTAAACATGTGACCACGCCAGCACAGAGATGCTCGGAAGGAGGGGAAGGGGAGCTGACAAGAGTGAGAGACCGAAAACCGGAGAGGGGGAAGGTCTGGAAAAGCAGGTTAAGAAGCAAAAGGCGACCTGCCCGAGCCCCAGAAGGACTGCCGAGGCAAAGACCGCAGCGCAGCCGGAGTCCCTCAGTCCTGCTTTGTGGTCCCCGAATGCTCCCTCGGGCGCCCCGGAGCCCTGCGCTCCGCCACGGCTGCACGAAGCTGCCCGCAGCCCCTCCCCAGCCAGGATTTCAAACGCGCTGCAGACATGTGTCGGGTGTATTCGGCGGCTCCGGTGGCCACGCCTTTGCGGCACTGCCCCGTCGTGTGCCTTCTGCACGGCTCCCACCCCTCCCCAGTCGGGAGCTGGTTTATTTTCTGGACTCCAGCTCGGCGCCCCACGCCGAGCCCTTTGCCAGTCGTCCAAATCACGGTGCCTTACTTTGTGGGGAGAAACATCACCCCCCGCATGCTCAAGTGGAAAGTCAGCGCTCCAGAGTTACCAGCAGATTGGTTTATGGGCATGTCAACCATGATACGTAGAAATGCTAAGCTTTCACTGTACTAATCTGTATTCACTGAAGTGGGGAGGCTCATCAGCTACACCAAAATTTGTATCGGGCTGTTCAGGATCCAAAAGATCATAAACTGTCCCAAAAGTGCCTCTGACCTGTTCATTTCCCCTCCCCGTTTTCTCTCTGTTCCATATCCCTGTTTTTCTACACATGTGACCATAGTTGATTAGCTACAGTTACCTGAAATATGCCTCAGAGAAAGTCTTCTTTCATTGTAAGAACTCCTTAGTTTTGTGCCTGCAGCTCCAGAAAAAAGTGAGGCTCTGACCTCTCTTTAGGAAAAATCTGGAAAAAAGACAACAAGAAAAAAAAAAAATCCCTTACACTGTTTCAGTAAAACACTGTGTTAAGCACAGCTAGAATTTTGCTACAGCCCAGTCCTGTTATCAGAAGCTTCTAGCATGATGCACGGTTTTGTTTTTTAATTTTAATGTATCAATTGATATTATTCCCTCTAATAAGCATTAGGAACAAAGAAACTCAGTTATGCATGCCTGTGATCCTTCTTACAACTGGCAACAGCTATCCCTCAGCTTCTTATTGAGGAGATGATGTAGATGAAGCCAGAAGAACAGTAATGCTCATAATAATAATACAATCAAGCATCACATTTGGGTTCCTATAGTGACTTGCTCTCCTAGAAGAAGGTGAGGCACACTGGAAGGTCTACGAGTTTACCTAGATGTACATCTGCAAATAACAAGGAAAGACAGTAGAAGAAAGCAGTTCCTCAGGTGATTTGCTTTTCAAAATCCTTCTTTGCTGACCCCCTCTGCCTCTTTTTCTACCCGTTCTTAATGACAGTGATTCATCTCTACCTTCCACTTAAATGTTCTCATGACTGCAAATATTGATGCACTGGAAATGCAGTAGATCCTGGAACAGAACAGAGGCAAAAGAGAAAATGAGAGTACTGGAGGTGGGAAAGAGATTATGCATTCCTGGGAGGTCCATCAGCATGTTATTCCCGGGATTAGAGTTACAGAATTTGTGAAAAACAACATTTTTTTTTTTTCGCTTCTATGTCAGTATGTGTGTGGGAGAGTGACTATTGAGTGACATCAGCAGAAACACATGTCACATTGCACCCAGTATTATATTTCACATGGGGTTTCAGCCAGCAGAACAATTTGGCAGTAATAAACTAAAAGGAATGGGCCAGAAGGCCTTTTCTTTGGGAATAAATGTTTAGGTAATTGTGAGGTGATTGTAATTTGTGAGGAGCATTTCTGTATAGTCTTCTCTGCTCCCACTTCGCTCCCTTGCCTGCTTTTCAGGGAACACTTGACTTCTATCCTTAAACACTTGTTTCTTTAACACAGCTTCTGTTAGACCCGAAAGACTGAGGGAGAAAAGTCACAAGTGATTTCGGGGCAGTGGCACAGTTCAAACAACAGCCTGACTCCTTATTCTTATCACAGTGCTGTGTCCTGCTGCGCACTAGCATAAGGGAGGCTGATCTGGCTGAAAAAATAAACCTTTTCTTATGAAGGATTATTTCTTAGCCAGATCATCTCTTCATTTCCCCACGCCAAATGACTATGTCAACACAGCAGGGAGGGGTCTGGAAAGCAGAGATGAACATTTGGGGACACAACCACTCATGCAGTAACCTAACTGCAACCTGAAATGCTCCAAAGCAATTGTTACTTCTGAAATTATTCAGCCTGTACAGTAACAGGACAATACTTTAAAATTATAATCACAAAAAAAATCCTGTGGTGAAAATTATATCCAAGTAGGGGAGGTTCAGCACAGCCATTCAGATCCAAGTGTTTTCTGTTGCCAAAACAGCCTTCCCCTCTGCCATCCACTGTAACAGCTCTCACAGCGTGGAGCATTTGTGCAAGGAAACGGAGCTAATACTTTCGTTTGCTTCTCTTTTCATAAACATGAGTGTTAGAAGCAGGACAAGCTAGGCAGGTGATGTTTAGATGCCTGCACAGTGCGGAAAACCACAGAGCAGAAATTCATGGTCTTGGGGGCTGCTGAATTGAGAAGCTGAGTTTCTTATGGAGTTGTGTCATTTGTGCCCTATGCATTGCTGTCAAAATATCCTTAGCTCCTGTCTCATGTTCCTTGTGCCCTCCCAATTCCTTAGGTTTCCTCCTACACAGTAGTCCTACTGCTTGTTTTCACCAGAAGGCAAGGGCGTGAGGGTGTGCACACTCTAGTTGATTTTGAGCTACATGTGCAGATTATCCAGACAACAAATCAAACGTACAGGTTCCTGTTCTGGGTACGTTGAAGGCTTTTGCTCAGTGGGATGGAGATGTGGGTCTCTGCTGTACAAGAGACTGCATGAAGCATATAGCAGCAAACATATTTGAGTCTTACCTCCTTCAGCCAGTTGCAATGAAATTTGACAAATGTGTTCAAAATTTATTAGGGACAGGGAGAGAGCTGTGAAGAGCTGGGAAATAAAAGAAGGGGGAAAAAAAAGATAAAAAAGAATGGGAAAGAAAAGATTTTGTAAGCCTGGTGTCCTTAGGAAAAAAATCCAAAGTGATTGCATTCTAGCAGGAGGAATTAATAGTATGCTTAGCATAACATGTTGTACCAGTATGTTTATAACCTGGTCAGGCTGTGCTCCTTCTACAAACACTTTGAGAAGTTCTCCTGTGCAGTGACAGTATTACTCCTTCACATTCAACTATCAGATGATAATAATTATCTGGTTATTCCTGTACCGTCAGCTGCACAGTAAGTTTATTTTCCTTGTAGGTATCTGCTGTTTACTACAAAAGCTCACTTTAAAAATATTTTTCTTCTCTTGCTACATATTTATAGAAAAAAAATCAGAGTAAATCAATAAATATTTCCTGCTGACATTATGCTTTTTAAGAAGCAGAAGACATTTCTGATGGCTGTTTTTAATAGGAATACAATATTGATGATAACCAAATTACATACAGTGGGTTTCTATTTTTTCTTTTATACTCGATATTGATCACCGGAGACAAAAAGTGTTCGAAGTCCTTTGTTGTTTACTGGAGACACAGTGAGCTCATATGTCAGGGCTATTGTGTTTGACTTCAGACAACAGTAGTGAGATGAAATACAGCTCCAAAGGGGATGAATTCACGCTGGCTTAGCTGTCTAGGGCACATTAATGTTCTCTGAAAAGCTTGAAATATTTTGATCTCCTTTTCATCCTGGTCTGTGCATTTGGTTATCTATTCAGGACTGAGCACTCTTCATATATTTTCCAGGCCTTCCCTCTATACAGCCTCCTATATACAACTGTATTCCCGACTTTTCAGGCTTATACCAATACCTAATTCATCTTGCAGATACATTATTAAATACTGTTCATGTAGTCTGTGCTACCTAAGCTTCACATGTCTGAAGGTGACAAAAACACACTTATTGTAGTCCAGTTATTTTTAGAAAGTACTGTACACTGACACACAAAGCTTTTCTATGCTTCCTTTTCTTCTCTGATCAAATCATCAAGGTTTGACTGTTTCTAGCAAAACATCAACATCAAGGTAGGGCTGTTCATAGCAAAAAAATACCCATGTGAGCTAACATGGCGATGTGTTAAATGATGGCAGAATTTTAGAAGGACCTCAAGTGTGATTGCACTCAGAGAAATGGATGTATCTTAATCGGTGTAGTGTATATGCTCTGGTAATCCAAATTCCTATTGGTCTTGCTCCAACATTCTGACTCTTGCAGACTACAAACTGAGTTTTTCAAAGAAAGGGACAGATATTTTAATTTAGAAATAGAGTCAAGTGGCTCTCCAAACTACCTGTTAAAATACATTGGCTCTCATTACTTGCTCTATGTTGCAACATAGAAGAATAGTCTGGAACAGCAGATGCTAAAAAAAAGAATGGGGTAAAGAGGCAAAACACAAGATTTCCAAACTGAGGGTCAGATGGGAATTATCCCCCAGGGACTGCTGGAAAGCTTTTAATTTTCCCTTGCAGAATGGAGTAAAGTTATTGTGTATTGTCACTGGGCACATTTAACTAACAAATTCTGTGCCTGTGTGAGAAGCACAGAGCGTTAGTAATTTCTCTGCTGTCTTTCACTGCAAACTTTAGGTGTGCATTTCTGGAACTAAAGGTCTTCTGCTAGCATGAGATAAAAGACCCGTCTAGCTGGGAAGTTTGGGTACCACTCATACAAGGTTTTAACTACACAAAGACTTTCAGGAAAATTGTAACAAATTATGGTTATTTTAAAACTGCTTCAAATCTCTAAGGGACAGCACCATTTGAAATTCAAGAGGTTTAATTCAGTTTAGCTGAATGGTCTCTGGAAGTGAAAACAAAGTATATGATAACCTTTTTTCATTCTACATAATAGTGTCTGTACAGGATTTAATACAGAGACTAAAATAGTTCACTTTTAGTTCATAATTTTAACTTATTCAGATTTTTTTTTTTTTTTTAACTTTAGGCAAGTCCTAGTAGGCCAACTAGGGACACTGGCCTTACCTGAAAAAGGACATAAAAGGCTGTGACTAGTCCATGATCTAGAAGGATAACCTGCTATAATACTAGGGCTACATTGAGTAGTATAAAGATGCAAGAGCCTTCTCTCAAGTTTATTTTGTAAATTCTGTAATTTTCACGCTGACAAGTAATTAATAATTTCAGATAAATCTCATTTTCCTTTTCCAGTCTCATAGTGCAACAGTATAGAGCTTACCAAGATACAAAGCAATTTCTGAAGAGCAGCTTTTTAAAATTTAAGTGTATCTGCTAGTACGGATAGTGAACACAGGCTCATTTTCAGGAAACTCTTCATAGCACTGTTTCTAGAATCATTTGCACACAGAAACCCTCCACGCACAGACTGAAAAGGGGCTGTGCTGCCCATCAACAAAACCAAAAAGCAAACACTCAACCTCCTCACTCCATTTGCACGGCTTTTTATTTTTCATGATCATTATTGCAACTGGGCAGTGAGGCAGCAAGGCAATTGCTAGTAATCCCTGTTGAGACTTCTCAGTCTTGAGTTACTCACTGACTGGAGTCTTTCATTCCTTCTTTCTTTAGATTGGTTGCAGGATGTTGAGGGTGTCAAGAGAGCGAGCAAGAGAGTGAGCAAGCACTTCTCTATAGTCTTGACTTTTCATTGAACTCCTTCCAGTATTTACCTTTCTGTATCTCCAGGGCTGTCTGGTTCTTCAGGCACTTCCAGTGTGAGTGGTGCTGGCAATCAGTCTTCGGCTTATTATAGAAGATTGTATTTATGACTTACTGAGCTGTGCAAAAGCTACTGTTGTAACTGTATAGTTAGATCATATGCAAAGCTCATATTTGGAAAACGTAGGGGGGGGGGGCATCCTTGTGAGTTACAAACAGGAAGGACAAGTAGGTAAGGCATGTTTAACAGACCTCATTATTTCCATAAAATAAAACCACTTAATCATCTTTTACATTCACCCCTATATTCTCCCTTTAGCTTATAGCATCAAGTGTTTCCCTATAAGATGATGACAATTAAGGAAATAACATGACAAAACAAAAGTAAATGAGAATTTCTGTGCAGAATATAAAAGCCACTTAAACATTTCTATCCAAGTCAGTTCTGGCCAGATGACAATTGGAATTTAATTCCTGTACCTGGGCAAAATATAATTTGTATCTCCCTTCCCAGCTCTGTGTTGTAAATATTCTACTATGCTGTAGGATGAACTTAGATGAGCAATAATTAACTAATTTTACTTTTTAAAAAAAGTATTACAATTTCTTTTTGCTTCAAAGGACCAATGATCAAAATAGCAGAGTAAGACAGAATCATCTGGGAGTTTGTAGCCAGTACATGAGGAAATTAAGGGGGTTAGGAAGTTTAGACTAAGCCCTTCATGCTATTTATTTATTTATTGTGGTTGTTTTTGCAAGGAAAGAGCTACATTTGCTTTGAAGCCAAAGACCTTCACGCACAGATGACAGGATCTGGCACTTTAATTTGGAAGTATGTTCTATTAACATGCATTTTCTTTTTTTTTTGGTTTTTTTTTGAGACTTCCCCTATGTTTCCTGTCATGATCTGATCTGGTTGGTAGGCTCTGAGCATATGTGCAAGCTACCACAGGACACACTAGGGGTTGTGTTTCACACCTACTCTTCTGTGGTAACTGTCACTGGGTTATCATGAAGTAACTGCATGAAGTAACATGAAGTTCCAGTTTACAACCTAGCATATGAAATGCTGAATTTATGGTGACACAAAAAGATACTTTTTCCACAGAGTTATTCATGGCAAGAGCTTTTCTCCATTTAATTTGGGGTCTGGTTAGCTTTTTTACAGCAGTTACGTCCCCTGTGAGTGTTGTGGATACTGTTTTGCTTTGCCCATTCACAGTAGTTGCCTGAAGATGGCATTTTTCTAGCTTATTATCTTAGGCTAGCTGGTTCTTGTGACGCCCAAGTCCATTTATCCAACCTCTTTCCTTGTGTATGCAACTTGCAATCCCCCTTTCTATGTGCCACTGACAGCATCAGGAGATGACTGGCTGAAGCTCTTCCGTTGCCACCTTTGGCATAAATCTGTATTGTGGTATTTCCTCAGCAGAGTTCAGGGCACATAACCTTTCCAGCAAAAGAGAAGATTTGTCTTACCCTCAAGGGCAGAGCCTTCTGTTAGCCATGACCTCAGAGCGAGTTTCACTAACAGGTTTTAGTGAGATCACCTATGACACCATGTCCCATATGGCCTTTTCTCTAGGAAGCAGCACAGTTCTGCCAGATGAAAGATCATTTTAGGTACCATCCCGACTGTGTCAAACTTCCAAATTTAACTACATACCTGCATGCTGCCTGTCCAGACACATCTGAGTAATGTGCGAACATTTCCCAACACTGTATCAACATCCTAACTTACTGAAGGGGATGCATTTCAAGACAACGTGTTGGGCTTTCATAACAAACTTTGGTATATGTTACTACTGTTACAACTTGAGGAAGAGCAAATATTTGCGGTATTGTACATCCTTTTGATTTGGAATAGAGATTAACTGGTACTGGGCGATACTCAGCACAGCCCTGGTCACAAGGCTGTGCAAGTCTTGTTTACACAAGGAGCAGGCAATCTGAGTGTCCTTTTGCGGTCAGAGCCTTAGCACATTAACATTATGAGCTGAAAATTCTCTCCTCTGTAGGCTGTTCCTTGTACAGCTTTAGTTACTCAGTTCATCTCTGGGTCTTTGGTGTTTTTCTTCATACCAGTCTCCCCTCTGCTCATGCTAAAGCAAGTGCACGTGCTTTCCAAGAAACTCTGCATTCATTCAAATTCCTAATCAGCTATAGTTTTGAATGAAGTACATACTTAACTCTCTTACAGCAATTTCAAGCGAAGGACTGCGGTTGCACCTGCCAGTTTCAAGAAAAAGCAACCCTACCTGTCACATTTCTAGCAGATTCTAAATAATTGCGGATTGCTGCAGGGCATCCTCCACAGTTCCTTTTCACTGGCATTAGATTGCTTGGCTCTCCCAGTTTCTTCAAAAAAGTATCTCTAGTATTAATCCAAGTATTAATAGTCCCTCTCTTTCTCTCCTTAGTGCTCATGTTTGTGCTCGTATTTTTTCCCACATCTGCTGAATTGTCTGTGCATAACAATTTACAAGGACATTACATTAATCTATAAACACCACTAAGAGGAACAGCATATTCCTTCTACTGGAGGGGAGCAAGCATCTCTGATCAGAGGAAATGACTGCCAGGAGTTAAGTAAAATCAGAGTGGTAATGGATGGGAGGAGGAGGGCAATCTTTGTGTCTTGAGTTTTAAGGCTGTGTGGAAAGCCATTTCTTTTTTATCATTACAGTCTAGCTGGCTGCAAGAACCTTCCCTTTTAAACCCTGTTTTAGGGCAGGCCCAAACACAATGCGGTATGCAGTGTATAAACAAGCAGCTCAAAGATCAGTTTCAATGCTTATCTAAAGCACGGTAATTAAGATACGGGAAAGGAACGTACAAGAGTAGGAGGGTGCTTTGCAGGAAATGGCATTCTCTTTCCCTGTGGAGGAAATGCTGAAACACGTAGAGATAAGAGACACAGATGTGAAATTCAATAAAAGGTTGTGACTGTCTCCATTTCAGTTGCAGTTTTCCTGTGATAATGTAAAGCTAGTCTGCATGGGATCAACACCTGAGAAAAAATATGTAGAGAAGAGAAAAACCCAGTATAGAGCAGAGGCAGGGAAAACACAAGGACTGAAAGCTGTGCTGACTTGAAGACCTGATTTGAAGTACATTCAATTCCATAAAAAAGCTCCTTTTGGTTTCAAACATTTTGGTCAAGAACTGGCTGCACTGGGAATCAATGACTTAACAACATTTTCTTAGTCAGTTAAGGCGTCTCCAGAGCAAGGAAATGCTGTGGGTGGAAAATGCATTAACAAATGTTTTGGCTTTTTTTTTTTTTTTTTTTTTTTTAATAGTTAGGAGAGGTTTGAATGCAACATTTGAAAAAAATCCCCCGAGGTACTCCACGTTTCCAGTTCTCTTTTGTGAAGTTTATTTTATGCTACAGTACGGTGTAGATACAGACTTCAACCAAGCTGGTCAACTTCCCCATCCCAGCTGCTCTTACACTTGCTCACAAGGCGGCAGCAGCAAACTGGCTCACCCAGCTCGTCCTGACAGCTGCAGGTGAAAAAAAAAAAAAAAAAAAAAAATCATAGGTAAGCTTTGTATTTCATTGAGGGACTCAGATGTTCATTCAGCCTGAAGTCCTGTCGTGTATTACTAGGCTAGTCTAGTGCTCTTGGGCATAGCAGCCCAAGACTGGTGATTTGCAAGGTGGGGACTGTACCTTTTTTGCATTTCCCATTGGAGACTGCTGCTGTGGAGATGAGGAAAGCGAACCCCGCACCTGCACAAAAAGCTTGCAGCTGCTTAAGATACAAATCTACTTTAAACTGATAAATAAAGCGGGAACTCTGCGAGCCTGATGATATTTGTAGGTGTTTTCGTGCTTTTCTACAGAGGGGCAGAGATGAAGATACGAAATCTAAAATATTAAAATTTTACGTTAAACCTGCATTATCTAAAATTCAATCTTAGTTGGAGCTAGCCCTGCACGGTATATGTATTTTTATATTTTACATACGTAAACGTTACCTGCATTACAAAAGTTTACCTACACTTTACCCGCGGAGCGCCGCGCGGGCCGGCGTGGAACGGGACTAGGGCCGCAGCCGCTGAGCGACCCCTCGCCCGCCCCCGGCGAGAGGCCCGGCCCCCGGCACCCTCCCCGGGCCCCGAGGAGCGTGCGGCGAGCGGCACCGCCTCCCGCGGCTGCCCGGCGGCTACAGCCATCTCTCGTACGGGTAAGGGCGCCGGCGTCAGGCGCCGCCGCGGCACCATGGCAACGCCGGCCATGTCGAGCGAGGGCAAGCGGCAGAGCGAGGGGCATCCATGACGGGTGAGGGCGAAATGGCCGCTGGAAGGGGCGGTGCTGCGTGACGTCTGCTCAGCCACACGCGGGATTGGACCGCCGGCGGCGGCAGCGACTTCCGGTGGGCCGGAGCAAGGTGGCGGCGGAGGCGGCAGCTGGTTTTGGGGCGCGTGTGGGGTCTGTGGGGCGGCTGGGGCGCGGCGGGGGTCTGGGGAAGGGCGGGCCGGGAGGCAGGGGTGCGGGGGAAGGGGGGTTCTTGGGGGCGGGGGCCGTGTACACGCGTGAGGGAGGGGACGGGCCTAGGGGCCTGTAGGTGTCGGGGTGTCGTGGGGAGGAGCGGTGGATGTGGGGCTGCCTGCAGCGGCGGGTGCGGGGTTCGCGGTGCCCGGGGCTCAGTGCCGGAGTGCCCGGAGGTGCGCAGCGGGGGGGATGTCCAGCTGTGGGCGCGGGCGGTGGCTGGTGGTGTGGGGGGCTCCGGAGTGTGCGTGGGGCCAGTGGCAGGAGCGTGGGTGGTCCCCACAGAGCGTGGAAGACAGGAACAGTGTTAGGACACGTCTCTGAGTGTGTGTGGGGATAGGCGAAGTGGCTCCCTACCTGTGCTTGGGGAGTCAGTGGCGGTTTGGTGTGGGTTTCTTGTTCTGTGGGGAGAGGAGTCTCGGGTGGGCGATGTGGAGCTTTATGCAGTGTTTCTGGGGGAAGTCTCTGAGACTTGAATGGGCGGCCACGACAGGTTTTTGTGGTACTCTAAAGGGCTGCGGATTATATGAACAAAAGATGAAAATGTAGAGAGTGGTTGGTGTGTGTAGGAAACTGAATGGTGAGTTTTGGAAGTTTTTTTGACCAGAGGTGCCACGAGCATATGAAAGGGCTCAAACACAGTTGGTGGGCATGGGTTGTACACAAGTGGCTAAGTGGGAAGTTTGCTCTCTGCAGGAGATTGTTGGTGGTCAGAGTAGATAACTTTTGGCCAGTGGTAGATGTGGGGAGTGCCAGGTAGAGGTGTAGTTTGGTCTCTTCGTTAGACGGTTTTAACCGTAAGAGGGGGATTAAGTTGAAGCTGAGTCCCTGGTAGGGGAGGACAGTCGATCTGGTGAGTCAGTGTGATCTTTTTGGGGAGAGGAGAATATGAATAGACTAGGACTGAGAGTAAGGTTGCATTCCTAAAGGAAAAAGGGGTCTGTGGTTACGAAAAATTAGTGTGTCAGGTCCTGGTGTACAGTACGTAGGGAAGTGAGTAGTGGGGAGAGGGGGAGCTAGAGCTCTGAGGGATGGTGTTAGGAGGCAGCAGCAGAAGTATTTTGTCTGTGGACAAAAAATATGAATGTCACTGGTGTCTTGCTGGACTGATAGGTAGCAGATGTTTTTAGTGACAGCTGTTCCCCCCACCCCCTCCAGTGGCCTAGTCATTCCACTGAATGCCCACTGAATTCCGATGCTAAAAGGAGAAAAACGGTTAAGTGGAAGTTGTCTTTGTTTATTTTTTATTTTTGACGTGTATTTTTTACTTATTTTAAAAGGCAGGTTACAGGAGCACTATATGTGCTGTTTCAGTAACTCATTTAGAAATATTCTTTATATTATTTTGCATATGATGAAGGGCAGTGCCAAGCTAAAGTTCTTGTTAAGTGATAAGATTTGGCAAAGCAGTGTACCAGCTTAATCTTAAAAATACTGTCGCCTTATTGCTTTCAGTAGAACTGCTCAAGTAAAGCAAATACATGAGAACTGGCAGGTTCTGTTTGTAACCCTTGGTTTAACTGTAAATGCCATTATAGATTTAAATGGAACAATACAAATCTTACTTGTATGGTCTGCATTTCATTTACTTCTGGGTTTCATTTAGTTTAGAGGTAGAGAGGGATCTGCAGATTGCGTTGGCACAGCATCAGTGCATATGGGAGAAGAATGCTGCTTATGTCTAATGAAGATCTAATTGGTTTCATTTTCCATCACTTGCTGCTATATTTGTTTTGGAAAGCATTTAAGGAGATATTTGATATTTTGCTAAATAATATTTTAGGGAACTGCAAGAAATACTGTTCAAACATAAGAAAAAACTGTTTTAATGCTGAGGGTCATCAAGTACTGGGATAGGTTATGCAGAGACATTTCAGAGTTTCTATCCCTGGAGATACTCAGAAGCTGACTGGATATAGGCCATTGGCAACCTGCACTGGCTGACCCTGGTTTATTCAGGGGGATGGAGCAGGTGATCTGCAGAGATCCCTTCCAGCCCCAACTATTCTGTGATTCTGTAACTAGTAGTCCAGAGCTTTTCAGATTGCATTAATTTGGGAATATATAATCTTCAAACATGTCTGTGTCTCTCCTGATACACGGGAAAACTCTTCAAATGGGTCTTTACAAATCTTGTCTTGGAATCACTGTTCAGTTCCATAGGATTTGTAAGATCTCTATGTCTTTCAGACCTCATCTTCAAGGTATTGCTGCCCTTGGCTTTGACTGAATTTGAATATTGATATAATAAGAACAGTTTGGTTGGCATGAAGTGAACTGGTGCCACATATACACAGTCTCAGTTGCTTGCTAAAGTCTAACCCAGATCATTTTAGTTAATACAGAGAGAGATCAAAAAAGCAGAGACTGACCCTGCATGAATATTTTTTCCCAAAGACCATGATAAGATACAGTGCTTCCATTTCAACATTACAGATCAGTGGATATTTTTCCCATCAACTCGTTGTTTGCAGTGGTAATCCTAGTGGTGTCTTTTAAGACTTAATGTTTGACCAGTATTTTCCAAAACCTTTTGAGTTATGTGGTCTGTACTGTGTTGAGCATCTTGTTACTGTGATGGATCAGTATGTTAAAAACCCTAAATTGAGTTGATTGTGTTGGGTGTGTGTTTGCTAGGGTTTTTTTAATACTGTTCTTTAATGTTCAGGAAGAATTTAGAGAAGGTGGAAGTCTGTATGCTTTCGCCACCATGTCTGGAATTGGCAATAAACGGACAGCTGGAGAGCCTGGTCCTTCTGCACCTCCAGAGAAGAAGGCGGGGGTTGAAGATTCGGGGACTACAGTGGAGACCATTAAACTTGGTGGCGTTTCTTCAACGGTATGTCTTCCTTGCGTACCCTCACTCAAGCTCTTGCATATTTTTCATCTGGAAACAAAAATATTTGTCTGCTTTCTGTGTGAGCATGGTGATCTGGCTTGTGTGAAATGTGCCTTGCCTTGTGCTTCTGCACAGGAGGAGATGGACATCCGAACCCTACAGACCAAGAACCGGAAACTAGCAGAGATGCTGGACCAGCGGCAAGCCATTGAAGATGAGCTACGGGAGCATATTGAGAAGCTGGAGCGTCGGCAGGCCACTGATGATGCCTCTCTGCTGATTATCAATCGGTACTGGAATCAGGTTAGTAACATGCTTTGTTATTTTATATACACTATTCTTTTGTCTCTTCTTCTGTTTCACTGCACACCTTTTATTCACATCCATTCTTTGTCTTGTCTTCCCTGTTTCATTATTCAGTTTGATGAAAATATCCGCATCATCCTTAAACGCTTTGACCTGGACCAAGGTCTTGGAGACCTTTTGTCTGAAAGAAAAGCACTGGTGGTACCAGAACCTGAACCAGACTCGGACAGTAATCAGGAGCGCAAAGATGAGAGGGAACGAGGTGAGGCACCTGGCTGGGGACAGTGGAAAAGATGAATTTCACCCTTTCTAAAGGGTGACAGAGTCTCTCTGGTTGTGAAGACTAGCAATATGTTGCACACTTACTTTTTTACACCTCTTTCTGTTCCCAGGTGAAGGACTGGAACCAGCATTCTCCTTCCTAGCCACTCTGGCCAGCAGCACTAGTGAGGAGATAGAATCTCAGCTGCAGGAGCGTGTTGAGTCCTCCCGCCGTGCTGTTGCCCAGATAGTGACAATGTACGACAAGCTGCAGGAGAAAGTGGATGTGCTGTCTCACAAGCTGAATAGTGGAGGTATGACCAAGGTGCTGATCCCTGGCTGATACTCAAGAATCCTTACCTACTCCTGTCTTAGACATGATTCTGCATTGTAAGCGTTAAGGCCTAGTCCTTCTCATGCTCATTGATTTTTCTAAAATAAATTAGCTTAGCTTTCCAAACTCTCAATAACCAAAACCTTTAATAAAGACTAATACTGTATGTTAGAAATGCATAATAACTGCCTCTAAATTTGAATGCTGAGAACTCTGCAGTGTGTTAGGCTAAGGAAAGGCTTGTTCATGCACCTGGTAGTTACATATTACATTTGAACCTTATCACTCAGCTGTCCTCAGCCATTGAGTAAACGTCTTCATGCTTACAAGTAAAGAAGTGAAATCAGTATTGCAAACTGATGTTGGACTCCTTCTCACTTGCAGTTTAGTAAAAGGTGTAGGAATAACCAGGTCCTCTGTTTCCACTGAGCTTTGGACAAAATGGTAGCCATCTAACGTCTTGGTATGCCAAGTGTAGCCATCAATTTTGAACACAGCAGAAGAAAGCCAAATGACTAGCTTCTGAAAATGAATGTAGCAGATACAATTGACACTCAGATGACTCTCTGAAAAACTTCATTAGCTTAAGGTTAGAATTTTAATCTTTTGAATTAAAATTCAGGTGGAATATCAACTCATCCTCAGTTTGCCTTCTGTCTAGAGTGCTCTAATTAAGGATACTTTAATCAAGGAGCTCTGGCAAGTGTAGCACTGGTGTAGCAAAGCATTACTGTCCTTAGTTGGCAGTCTTAAACTCTGTAGTAGCATTGGCATTAGTGCAGTGTGAGCCTGTACTCACTTGTTGTTAATTGTCATCTGGTATGTTAGCTCAAGCCACCTGTTGTTGCAGTAATTTAATCTGCTTTAGGGTGCCACTGGGTTACAAGGGCATGTTTTGTGTTGCTGGTACTAACACAGTTGGAATGATCTCTGACATTAGGGGATGGCAACTGACAATCAGAAATGAGTAGTATGTTAAACTGCAGAGCCTTTTGCTTAGTGAATGCAAGTCAAAGCCTTGTGTGGCTGGAGATCAGACCCTCAGGAAGCACCTGCTGGAGCGATACAGTAAGCAGAAGTTAAAACCAGAAATTGCCTTTTCTGTTTTCTTTTTTCTCTCTTTGCTCTTTAAGAATTAAAACTAGTCTTCCTTGATTTCTGTTCATTTGCTTTTCTTTATGTGTCTCTCAGATATTTCATTGATGGAAGAAGCAGTCCTGGAGCTTAATACCTACCTCTCACATGAAAATGGACGGCTGCAGGAGCTGGCTGATGTTCTTCAGGAGAAGCACCGGATCATGTCTCAGGAGGTATAAAAAGGAGAGAGAGAGAAATCTGCTTTTAGAGTCCTGCTTAGAATAATTTTTGTTTGCCGGTATTGGGTTTGCATGGTAAGGTTTTGGTAGCACGGAGCTACAGGGGTGGCTTCTGTGAGAAGCTGCCAGAAGCTTCCCCTGTGTCCAACAGAGCCAATGTCAGCCGGCTCCAAGACGAATCCACCGCTGGCCAAGGCTGAGTCCATCAGTGACAGTGGCAGTGCCCCTGTGATAACATATTTAAGAAAGGGGAAAAAAGACTATGTGAGAGCAATTTCAGCCAGAGAGAGGGGTGAGAACATGTGAGGGAAACAACTCTGCAGACACCCAGGTCAGTGAAGAAGGATGAGGAGATTCTCCAGACACCGGAGCAGAGATTCCCCCGCAGCCCGTGGTGCAGCCCATGGTGAGGCAGCTGTGCCCTGCACCCGTGGAGGTCCATGGTGGAGCAGATCTCCATCTGCAGCCTGGGGAGGAGCCCACCCCGGAGCAGGGGGATGTGCCCGAATGAGGCTGTGACCCCGTGGGAAGCCCGTGCTGGAGCAGGCTCCTGGCAGGACCTGTGGCCCCACGGAGAGAGGAGCCCACGCTGGAACAGGTTTGCTGGCAGGACTTGTGACCCCGTGGGGGACCCAGGCTGGAGCAGTCTGTTCCTGAGGGACTGCACCCCGGGGAAGGGACTCATGCTGGGACAGTTTGTTAAGAGCTGCAGCCTATGGGAAGGACCTGTGCTGGAGAAGTTAATGGAGAACTGTCTCCCATGGGAGGGACCCCATGCTGGAGCGGGGGAGGAGTGTGAGGAGTTGTCCCCCAGAGGAGGAACAGCAGGAACAAGATGTGATGAACTGACCACAACCTCCATTCCCCATCCCCCTGCGCCACTGGGGAGTAGAGAAATTGGGAAGAAGGGAGGTGTGGGGGCAAGGTGGTTTTCAATATCTGTTTTATTTCTCATTACCCTACTCTGATTTCTTTGGCAATAAGTTAGTTTTCCCAAGTTGAATCTGTTTTGCCTGTGATGGTAATGGGTGAGCGATCTCAACCTGTCCTTATCTCCACCTATGAGCCTTTCATTACGTTCTCTCCTCTGTCCAGTTGAGGAGGGTGAGCAATAGAGCAGCTTTGATGGGCATCTGGCATCCAGCCAGGGTCAACCCACCGCATTACTATAGCTTGGAAAGCAGGTTATTGCCTTGGAGAGGGACAGGAGCAACACGGTTTGAAAGTTGTGTTCTGAACAAAGGTTATGGAAAGGGTGGTTGTTGTGGAGAACTGTACATAGATTTTTCTGTGTAATTTGGATTGATTTGCTTGTTATATCACTGAATGAAAAAGTATAACCAAACCAGTGAGTTAAATGGATTTAACTTAAAAAGAAAACAGAGCCGAGGAAGTGGTAAGGTGATGCTAAGGTTGTGTAGACATCCAAGACCCTTGACATGACATCTGTGTCATTTCAGATTCCTTGTTTTCTCTGCATCGTGTATGAAAGTGTAATGACATTAATTATAAGATGATCCCAGTCATTAACAGATTCGCATTATTGGCAGTATTTGTTTCAGAGGTTTCAGTTCCTTTAAAAACTGTGTTAACACTGGCCTTGCTCAGTGTTAGATGACCAAGCACTTCAGTGATCTGTAGAGTACATGAACATGTGGATTGAAAAGATCTGAAAAAAAAAATGCTGTTAAATAAGCTGAAGGTGGCTGCCTCTGTTCTGCCAGATATTACCAGCTTCTTGCTCTTTCTTCATTTTCAGTTTTGTCTTATTCTCATTACTGTGGGATTCAGCCAGTGTAAAATTCAGGACAATTCATTGGGTAGTCTGTAGCCAGCAAAAGATGGGTGGAAAGCACATGAATCCAGGGTATGATGTATAAGAGGAAAATTAATACTGAGCAGTCTCAGAAAATGTTGATTTTATTCAATATGCTGGCTGAAATGCTCTTTTGATTGCAGTTCTCCAAGCTGCAAGAGAGAGTGGAGACAGCAGAATCTCGGGTGTCTGTTCTGGAGACTATGATTGATGACCTTCAGTGGGATATTGACAAGATACGCAAGAGGGAGCAGAGGCTCAACCGGCACTTAGCAGATGTTCTGGAAAGAGTAAGCACCGTCCTCTTTGCCAGGAAACCAGAGAGATGGGTGTAGTTTTGAGATGTGTGACATCATCTTATGGTACTATGCTGTGAGAAGGGAGAATCTGTGGTGTACCATCTTTGATCTTGAATATGTTGTATCAGCAGTCTTGGCCTTTAATTGGGTATTGATTAAATCTGTTGCTTTTTTTGCAGGTGAATTCGAAAGGCTACAAGGTATATGGAGCTGGGAGCAGCCTCTATGGCGGCACAATCACCATTAATGCCCGCAAGGTAATGTCAGGGGCTTGGTTGTGGGCAAGGGGAAGAGTAAAGTCAAGGAGAGCTTGTGTACAGGGCCATAGATTGGAACAGAATTTAGATACCTCCTTTGCCACAAATCTGTGTGACTCTGGGCAAGCCATTTTGTCTGTGTACAAGTTTCCTACCTGTGAAACAGACCTGATGGAAGTAGACTCTGTCTCACTTGGTAATGTTACCTGACAGTTAAGTATGTAATTTCTGTTACTGTATAAACAGTTGCTTAATTAGTACCCTCAGTAGATACATTAATAGTAGGATTTACAAGCCATTTATCCCCAACAGTTTGAGGAGATGAATGCAGAATTGGAAGAGAATAAAGAGCTTGCTGGGAATCGCCTCAGCGAGTTAGAGGAACTACGCCAGGATCTTGAGGAAGTAACCACACAGAATGAAAAACTCAAGGTAAGACATCTGTACCTATTTGAGGATGAAAGTGTTCTGTATGGTTTGTTGTCCTCTGTCTTGCTGTTCTGTGTCTCCAGAAAACCTGATGAATGCTATTCTGTGCTGTACTTGCTCTTTAGCTGGGTTATATTTTATACAAGGTACAATTTAGCAAGTTTGTGGGACTTAGACTTGCAGTTCAGTGCATTGGTGACACCATGTGGTTATCATTGGAAATTGTAATGGTTTCTTATTTCCTGTTTTTTATTCTGATCTGTGCAATACATTCCAATGATGTCTGGGTAAAACTAATTTTACCTCTTTACAAGTATTGACCCCTCTTCCACTTCTCCCCCGCCCCATGCAAGTGGAACCAGACAACTGAAGAAATCGGGCAACTTGTGTAGGAGACATAGGCTCCAGAAAGAGTTGAACTTAAATCTTTCCCTATGTGGTAGAATGGACAGATAGGAAACAGCGTATGAATTTCTTATGCCTTGAAGGTGGTCATATAAAAAACTGTGACTCTAGTAGATAAGTATATGATATAGAGAATAATCTAAATTTTATCTTGGTGCTCAATAGATCTGATAGCCTGTTACAAGAAATGTCTGAGCTGATAACCTAAGTTTCAATAATGAGATTTCAGAAACTGTCTGGAGGCACCTTAATTCTGTTTATCCACGAGTTTGTTTTAAGAGAAACACCATGTGGCTTACAACTTTCTTTTTCTCTTAATTAGTGTTAAACTGTATGTGTGTATCTTTGTGTCCATTTCACTGCTGGTAGTCACAATCAATTGCTAACCTTTTTTGTAAGGAAAATTCAGATTCTGTACTTCTGCTTTCTCTGATTTCTCTTTTTTTCAGTCATTAATGTCTCTTGTGGATAGAAGGCTGACATAATGACTGCTTGCACACATATTTTCTCTAGTTTTCTGTCATACTTTTCTGTATGTCCATCTTTATTGATTTAGGTGATTATTGTTTTACAGTAAATCCATTGAGAGGGTATATCATGTTTTCCAAGCTCATATCTTTGAGAGAAACTATTTCAGAAGCTGAGAATCATGAAACTTCTGTCATGTGACTATGAAGGAGAAACAACCTAGTGCATACAGAGAAAGCAGACTTTTTTAAAATTGATACTGAAGCATATCACATGTATCTACTTCACAGCAATGGTATTAAAGTGCTACTTTTGTGTTTGTGGCAGCTTGATTCGCTGTTCTCCTACCTTGCAAAATAGATACCAAAGGCGAGATACTTTTTTTTTTCTGTGGTGTTTTCTTGTGTCTTGACTAGGTTGAGCTGCGACGAGCAGTGGAAGAGGCTGTGAAGGAGACCCCAGAATATCGCTGCATGCAGTCCCAATTTTCTGTTTTGTATAATGAGAGTCTCCAGCTGAAGGCACATCTTGATGAGGCCCGAACTCTACTTCATGGCACCCGCACCACACACCAGCGCCAGGTGGAACTAATTGAGGTAGCACTTCTGCTGCATCAGACTAGGGAATGTTGTCATCCTGTTGACCTTTGCTGCTGGGTCTGGGTGGCTCTGGGAACATTCAGGAAATTTATCTTCCTGGCAATAATTCATCTGTTTTGTTGATACTCATCTTGCGTTGACATGGTGAGAGATACTTCAGGGTCACAGCACCAAGTTCTGTCCCCTTCTTACTCCTCAGAGGGACGAAGTCAGCCTTCACAAGAAACTACGCACAGAGGTGATTCAGCTGGAGGACACACTGGCACAAGTCCGCAAAGAATATGAGATGTTGAGGATAGAGTTTGAACAGACGCTGGCTGCCAATGAACAAGCAGGTATGGAGTTTTTCTGCTGTGTTTAAAAACACAACTTTCCCCCCGCCAAGCCAGTGCTCTTTAGAAGCTGCACTGCAGTAAAACACTTGGTTTGCTTTTTTGTCTGTTGAATATTTGTTCTGGCAAGTTTCAGTCTCATGAAACAAAGCTCTTCACATGTTTTATGGGAGGCCAGTTCTGTGTTATCTGACTTCCTTTTAGATGCTGCAAAATACATACATTTTGCTAATAATTTGGTTTATGACAGAGAATTTTGCATTATTAAAAATTACTTTTGTGGGGATTCATTTACAAGTCTGGAATGACAACTTGAATAGGAAACCAATAATTTTCAAATTTCATCAGAGGAAATAAAGGAGTTTTCTGAAGTAGTATTTAAATTTTGTAGCATAACACGTTTCCCTTAGGAACATGGGAAGAAAGTATTGTTAAGGGAAAATTAGAACCGGGAATTTTCAAGGACTTGTGATTGCATGTAAACCTGGCATGAGTTGTTTTCTGCAAATTTGTTGTGTTGCTCTGTTGTGTGGCAGAATGATAATAGTCTTATTTTGGTTCTTTGTCATTGTTACTTAGTTTGTTCTCCATCTCCATGAAAGTCCTTGCAGAAGGTTGGCAAAAGTGTGGTTCATTGCAGTTGTGTTTCTGTTTTTGTAGGTCCAATTAATCGGGAGATGCGTCATCTCATCAGCAGCCTCCAGAATCACAACCACCAGCTTAAGGGAGAGGTGTTAAGATACAAGCGTAAACTGAGAGAGGCCCAATCTGACTTGAGCAAGGTATCAGAGCAGGAAATGCCAGAAAAGAGCAGAAAGTTCTTAGGAGAAGGGAATGCTGTCACCCTTGCCTGCAATACCAACCTTTCTGATAAGGCATGCAGGATGCAATGTAATTTTCGATGGAGCTCTGCACTCTGCTGCTTCCAGTTACCAAATGAATGGTCATCTTTTGTAGCTGTATAGTGTTTCATGACAGGTGATAGCAGTTATGGAGGGGGCAGGCAAGCATGGATCTGGGAAGACAAGGGAAGGGGGATAAGGTAGATTTCTGGCTAAGAACTTAATGGTTTGTTTTCTGTGTCTTCTTTCTTGCTATTCCACAACAGATCCGCTCTCGCAGTGGTAGTGCTCTCTTACAGTCCCAGTCCAGCACTGAAGACACAAAGGAGGAACCTCCAGAGATCAAGCAGGAACCTGATGATCCTTCTGCCCAAGTGTCTGTCCCCAAGGCTGCTTCTGAAGATGTTAATGAAATGAAGGCCAGGCGAGATGAAGAGGAACGAGAACGAGAGAGACGGGAGAGGGAGAGAGAGCGAGAGAAGGAAAAAGAGAAAGAGAGAGAGCGAGAGAAGGAAAAAGAAAAGGAAAAGGAACGAGAGCGGGAGAAGCAGAAGCAGAAGGAATCTGAGAAGGAGAGAGAGTCCAAAGAGAAGGAGAAAGGGAAGCATGAAGATGGAAGAAAGAAGGAGGCTGAAGTGATCAAACAGCTGAAAGCTGAGCTCAAGTGAGAGTTGTACCTCCCTTTCCTGCTTGAGTAATGCCCAGACTGGGGTGTTTGAGATGACTTGTAGCTTGCTGTTACAAAATTAGCTTCACTGAAGTAAAGTGAGAGGCTTCTGGCACCCTCTATATCTGATTGTGATTTGGACAATGTAGTAACATTTCTCCTATGACAGCCTAAAGCATGAATTATCAAACCAGATACTTCATGGTGTAGGTCAAGTAATCTTTATTTGTTGCTGCCATAACAATTGTGTAAAGTTTTACAGCAGCAGCTTATTAATAAAGAGTACAGTAGTCTTCTGTGTCTTGGATCAGTATCAAAGCAGAGATGGATAGTTTGTTGCTTACTGTTAGGGTACATTTCCTCCTCACCACGCTTCTCTTGGCTTTTCAACCCATATACCTGAACATGTTTCTTTTTGGCCTCCAGCCTGTACTCCTTGGCTATTTTATGTTACCAGGGTAAGATGAGCTAAGGATGACTCCATATGCGTACCATGTGGGAGATGGAGAGGATATTGCTCTGACTCTCGTGCTGGATATGTAACAGTGTAGCTTTCCTGCTGTGTTCTCACAGTTATCTATCTCCCTGTCTCCAGGAAGGCCCAGGAAAGCCAGAAGGAGATGAAGCTCTTGCTAGATATGTACCGCTCTGCCCCCAAAGAGCAGAGAGACAAAGTGCAGCTGATGGCAGCTGAGAAGAAGGCAAAAGCTGAGGTAAATCTCATTTCTCTTCCCTTTTCCTCTCAGCGTGTAACTTAAAACTTCTTTTCGGATACTCTGCACTTGAACTGTGTTGTTTTTGTCTTCAAAACTGGAGATTGTTCCTCTTCTCATCTTTGTCACTTAGAAGAGAGATTGGAATGGTCTGGAGATGAGGGAGGTTTTGGGATGTGCTCCTCTGGGAAGGAAGGGATGATCCCTTTGCCCAGACTGAGGGACATGGTTCTCACTTTCTCAGTTGTAGATTCAACTAGTAGCGAAGCTGAGCATATGTCCCAGGGATGTACACACACAGAGAACACTAACACGGCCAGTCAGACTGCCACAGACAAGATGCTGCCTTCAACAGCATGCACATACAGAACTCATAAAACATAAACATAGACAGACAAGTCCCCTTCCTCTTGGCTGGGAAAGATAGAATGTCACTACTGCAGATACATGCACCACAATCTCTAGGTTCACAAGTGCACACACATTTGTAGATCCTTCAAGTAGCAGCACAGCCCCTCTGTCTGGTACCCCTGTGATCCTGGGCCCTCTTACATTCTTCATATACAGGTCTCACCTGTAGCAAGCACTTATTCCATGCAACGCACATATACAGATAGGGTGGAGAGTTAGATTACACAGAGATAGTTAAGAAAATATTTAATAAGAAGATGATAGAAGATAGGACAGGCTGTGGCGATCATGCGCAGGGCTGAGCCGGACTCGGTGTACTGACTGCCTACGTTTTACAGGTGACCAGCTCCTTTTATACCCTTCTCTGTTCATCCTTGTTCTCCCTTCCCCTGCTTTTCACTGCTGTGTTTGTACAGCTCTATCAATTCCTGCAGCCCTCCCAGTCCAGGATCTACCTCTGGTTTACAGTCTTACCAGTTGCAAAGTCCAGGTTGACTTCCTGGAAGTGGTGCCTGTAGTTTCTTGGTAGCCTATCAGCTATTGTGACTGGGGAGGTTTGTTTCCTGTCTTTGTCTCCATGTCTGTTTTGTCAGGTCTGTGTCTCTGTATATTTTGTTTCTGGTTTTCTCCCCGTGCCCTCTGCCTTAGTTTCCCAGTTTACAGGGTCCACAGTCAGATAACCTTGCCGGAATAAACATTCTCACACTCTCACATGCTCTGTGACTGACCAGGTTTGGTTCTCATCACTGCCTCCCTTACCATTTGTCTGTCATGTTCGTCTCTATGTTTAGTTTATGGCTTCCTCTTTTTCTTATTATCCCTTTTTGTATTGAAAAAGGTCCTTGACCAGATGCCCTTAAAGGAGCAGATACTCTCCATCCACATACCCTTACATATACAACTGCAAGGCACTAATGTTCCTACTGTGATAAAACATGCTACAGAATATTCAGAGGTTTTGAAATCAAAATGGGCTTGCAGCCCATCTTAATGGTGCATCTGCCAGTAATACACTGTCCTGTTGAGATGGGTTTCCTTTTCCCATGCCTTGAAGGCAGTTTTTCTGATGTTACAGAGAATTGTGGGGAAAACAGGCTCTTAACAATGTTTAGGCCACATTTTGTGTTTAGTGTCATTTCTGTTTTGTCCTTGCTGTAGCTGGAAGAACTGAGGCAGAGGGTGAAAGAATTAGAAGACAAGGAGAAAAAGGAGAGTAAAAAGATGGCTGATGAGGATGCCCTCCGCAAGATCCGAGCAGTGGAGGAACAAATTGAGTATTTGCAGAAGAAGCTAGCCATGGCTAAGCAGGTAAGAAATTTCTGATGTGTTCTGTCTTGGCTGGAGCACCTGGGAAGGTACTGCCTTCAGGTTATAGCCAGGAAGATTACCTGAGAGAAAGAATTTCTGCCTCTGTATGTGCCAGAGATGTCCCTGTTTATCAAAGGGGGAAAAAACCCAACTAGCCCAAAAACCAGCAATGATCAAAAAAACCCCACAACACCAGGGTGTCACAAACCTCATGGTGGGGGCTGGTGGGGAATATTTAATTGTTTGTGGCCTAGGTGAAGAGCACAGAGGAGAGATGACTGGATCAGCCTTTAGGGGAGGAGGTTACAATTTCTCTTTAAAAGTGTTATCTGCACAGTTCATGTAATTAATACATGTGCATGGTACCGTGACATACCTTCTTCCACAAAAAAAAGGCTTCATCTAATGGTAAGAAAGCAGGACCACCACAGTGGAGGAGAGGCAAGCCCGTGACTTGAACATGTACTTTTTTAGAACCCAGATTCTTATGGTACAGAACTGTTCTATTCTGTCACTTCATGTTGAAGTGGCCTAAGTAAGTTTAAGGGGCTTGTCAGCCTGTTAGGTGGAAGCTGTTGAGCTGTCCACATGCAGAATTCTTGGCCTGGTGTATATGACAGCTATTCAGCTAGCTGCATGAAGCTAGGAGGTGGTTTCTGCCCAGCCCTGGCAATGACTGTGCCACAGCTGATTTTACCAGCAGACGAGCCACAGTCTGTGAATGCTTGTGGAGGTGACTGTCTCTTTTCTACACCTTCTAATACAGAGCATCTCTGCTGTGGTGCAGACTTCCAGGGAGCACTTTTTTTCTGGTTGCTGGGAAGATGCTGTTGTCTGATATGAAGACATCTTCCTTCATCTGTGCTAGGTTTGGTGTCTCTGAGTAAAATATTCAGGGTCATTGCAACGGGTACAGGAGATAGTTTTTCCAGAGCCTGTGATCCTTTTGCAGGAGGAGGAAGCCCTGCTGTCGGAAATGGATGTCACAGGCCAAGCCTTTGAAGACATGCAGGAGCAAAACATCCGTCTGATGCAGCAGCTGAGGGAGAAGGATGATGCGAACTTCAAGCTGATGTCAGAACGCATCAAGTCCAACCAGATCCACAAGCTGCTGAAAGAGGAGAAGGAGGAGCTGGCAGACCAAGTTTTGACGCTGAAGACACAGGTAACCTGGGAGAAGGAGAGAGGACAACAAAACTGATGGGGGAACGTGGAGGTGGTATGGGTTAACTCTGGTAGGCAGCTAAGCTCCGCGCAGCTACTTGCTCACTCTCTCACAGTGGAATGGGGGGGAGAGAATCAGAAAGGCAAAAGTGGTGGGTTGAGATAAAGACAGTTCAGTAGTTGGAGGAAAGCTGTGCACACAAGGAAAGCAAAACAAGGAATTCCTTCACCACTTCCCATGGCAGGCAGGTGTTCAGCCATCTCCAGGAAAGCAGGGCTCCATCACCTGTAACGGTGACTTGGGAAGACAAACATTGTAACTCTGAACATCCCCCCACTTCTTCCTTTCCACTAGCTTTTATTACTGAGCATGGTGTCATATGGTATGGCATATTCCTTTGGTCAGTTGGGGTTAGCTGTCCCAGCTTCTTGTGCATCATCAGCCTACTTGCTGGCAGGCAGCATGAGACACAGAAAGTCTTGATGCTGTGTAAGTACTGTTCAGCAATTGCTAAAGCAGTAGGGTGTTGTTGGTGCTCTTTTTGGTCTGAAATCCAAAATACAGCACCATATGAGCTGCTTATGAAGAAAATTAACTGTATCCCTACCGAAATCAGTACAGGAGGGAATGTTCCCTGAATCAACACAGGTATGCTGCATCAGACTTCAAAGGGACCTGTCTAAGTAAGAAAAAGACATTACTGTATGAGTATAAAATGTCCTAAAGGTTCATTGCTATGTAGAACAGGAGGGAGAAGGAAAGCAGGAAGTAATTTTCCTGTCGTAATGATACTTCTACATATATATTCTGCCATCCTTGGAACCAAGGTGGAACTGTTTATTCCCTGGCAGCAGTTCTCTAAGCCAGCTTACAAAAACCAAGACATCTTTGTTGGAAGTACTTGATTGCTAAGTTTTAAAGTGTTTATTGGAGAAGTCTGGATACTGTTCTTAAACTGCTAGAGCCTCTGTGTTTAGGGAGAGGAGGTAAGCTGAAGACGTACTCCTTGGTGATGAGGAGACAGGGATAGTTTTAGCGTGCAGCTTTAATGACAACTCTGAAAACCTGCAGAGCCTGCACTTCAGTCCTGTACCTCCTCTCTCCCTTTCCAAGGTGGATGCCCAGCTGCAGGTTGTACGTAAGCTGGAGGAGAAGGAACACTTACTGCAAAGCAGTATTGGAACAGGTGAGAAAGAACTAGGTCTCCGAACACAGGCCCTGGAAATGAACAAACGCAAGGTGAGTGATTGCTTGATTTCCTCTTGGATTGTAAGGTGGAGGTGTTTTGTGGGAAGCATGGAAGGATCCTAGCTCTCACTGGTATTATGGAAGCTGATATTCCCTTGTTTTGGGCTAGTATACCAGAGGGCCGAAGAGTCCTGAAGAGAGTTCTGATTAAAGTATTATAGACTGATGTTTTCTTTGATAAGAAGGAGCACATCATACATGTTTCTGTGGAAGTCTGATTAGGGAGCTGAAGTAAGGTGGCTTTAAAAGGAAACCTATTGTGAAAGATGAGGCAGCAGTCAAATGAAGTTAACTGGGATCAAAGCTTGTATAGGAAAGATGGGGTAAGTAAAAAGAAAATATGGCTAGGGAATGTTAAGACCTTTAACAAATATCTAAGATAATAAAGTAGGTCTGTTATGAGTAAAATAAGACTAAGTTTCATGGTTGATGCTGCCCTTGTTATTACATCTTTAGTAGAAATGCAGGAATGACATCAAAACAGAAAGTAAAGCAGAAACACCACTGTGAAGAGGAAATGGGTGGAATTCAACACAACCACTTCTGCTTAATATCACAGTCCGTGGTGTTGAGGGAACTTGGCTGATAGATTCATTGGTGCAGGGCCAGTTAGCAAGTGATAGGAGAACTGGTGAAGAGAGAAAATGATTAAAAAGTAAATATTTATCTTGCAGTTCTGTCTAGTTCAGCTATAGAATGCCTCTAAACAATTTATTAGAGAAAATGTAGAAGGTGAAGGACTGAAAACACTTAACAAGGAGAGAATTGTGTGGTGACAGTATTTTTCTAAGTGACTTGCATTGCAATGTGACGGAGTTGGCTCTACTGAAGAGGAGTGTTGAAGCTAAATGATTAGCACTTAACAGTAATAAGATATTTTGCTGTTGAAGTAATGTTTAGGGATCAATTCCAGTTATTCCATTTGGAAGTACCAAAACTAGATTGAAAAAATAGATCTTCAGCAACCCGAGGAATATTCTGTGAGCAGTCTTGGATTGCCAGGCAGAGGGACTTGAAATCACTAGAACTCTTTTTCCATGTTTAGCACTTCTGTTTTCTTTTTCAGGCCATGGATGCAGCCCAGCTTGCGGATGATCTGAAAGCCCAGCTAGAGCTGGCTCAGAAGAAGTTACATGACTTCCAGGATGAGATCGTGGAAAACAGAGTAACTAGAGAGAAAGAGATGTTCAACTTCAAAAGGGCTGAGGTATATATGTCATGTACAGTCCTTCAATGTCTGTCCCCTTGTACATTGAGCTTGGAGTGGGTTTCAACTACGCTACTCTTTTTGGAGTCCAGTTTCACTTTGATTTTAGCTTCATCAGGTCTTGGCTCTTTCAGGTTTTGTCCACTGATAACTGGCAATACATGTGGCACCAGATAATAATGTCAGTTCTTTGTGGCACCCAACATGGGGCAGGAGGAATACAAGATAATGGTAGAATTGGGAGAGGTAATGGACAAAACATGGACTGAACCTTTTAGTGGAATACTCATGGGAATTTTGGTTGTAATTGTGGTGGAGGGAGAAGGGGTGGATTGTGTACTTTCGTTCAGTGTTGTGATAATGTTAGTTTAATGTGGGAAAGTTTGGTTGTTTGTTGTATTGTCTGCTGAATGTGGATTTTAATGATAATTCTTAAATATGTGATTCACAGAGGTAAGGGGTAGAATGTATTAGGGCTATGTGTGTGTGGCAGCGATTTTGGTAGCAGAGGAGGGGCTACAGTGGTATCCCCTGTGAGAAGCTTCTAGAAGCTCCCCCGGCTCCAAGTTGGACCTACCTCTGGCCAAGGCTGAGCCAATTAGTGATGGTGGCTGCGCCTCTGTGATAATGTATTTAAGAAGGGAGACCTGGGAGGAGGAGTGGGAGTTGTGAGGAGGAGCTGTGAGGGAGATACCTGTGCAGACACCAAGGTCAGTGGAAGAAAGAGGCAGGGGGGAGGTGTGCTGGAGCAGAGGCCCCCTTTGCAACCCATGGTGAGAGGGCAGGCTCACCCGCACCTTGCAGCCCACGGAGGTCACTGGTGGAGCAGATGCCCACCTGCAGCCCATGGAGGACCCCACACTGGAGTAGGTGGCTGCAGCTAAAGAAGACTGTGACCCCGTGGGGGACCCATGCTGGAGCAGTTCCTTGCTGAGACTGCAGCCTGCAGGAGGGACCCACACTGGAGCAGTTTGGGAAGAGCTGGAGCAGTTTCGGAAGAACTGCAGCCAGTTGGAGGGACTAATGTCAGAGAACGTTCATGGACAACTGTCTGCTGTGGGAGGGACCCCACGCTGGAGCAGGAGAAGAGTGTGAGGAGTCCTCCCCCTGAGGAGGAGGGAGCAGCAGAGACAACGAGGGATGAACTGACCACAACCCCCATCCCATGCCCCGCTGCATTACTGTGGGGGAGGAGGTAAAGAAATCAGGAGCAAAGCTGAGCCCAGGAAGAAGGGAGGGGTGGAAGGAAAGTTTTTTTTAAAGATATGGTTGTATTTCTCACTGTCCTACTCTGATTGGAAAATTAAGTGGTGGTGGTGTTTAAATTAAATTTGATGTTCTTTTTCTTCCCCTAACGAGTGTCTTTTTCCTGTGATCATAATGGTGAGTATCCCTTCCTGTACTTATCTCAATCCCTGAGCCTTTTGTTTTATTTCTTCCTTCTCATCCCTGAGGAGGAAGGAGTGAGCAATCCCTGTGGTGCTCAGTTGCCCCCTGGGCTTAAACCACTGCACATGGATATGTTAGGGAAGACATTAGGGTTAGTCCTGCCTCGGGAAAGGCAAACCCATTTGCAGGATTGTTTTGGCTCAGGGACCTGGGTGTACTTGGTGGGTGATGCAAGAGGACAGGGAAGTTGGAAGGGGATTTGAGTTTAGGTGAGAATAGCCATTGAATTAAATAGTATGATGTTAATTGCAAAGTAGCCCTGCTGCTGTATGTCATCACTACTGCAGTTGCTGTGTGCCATATCAATTGTATTACAGTAAGAATCACCCTAATTGATGAAGGATGGACTTTGTGCGCTTGTTGTGGTTTGAGCCCAGAGGGCAACTGAGCACCATGCAGCCAATTGCTCAGTCCTTCCCCCTCAGGGATGAGAAGGAGAAAATAAAAGGCTTAGGGATTGCGATAAGGACAGGGAGGGATACTTGCCCATTAAGGTCATGGGAAAAAAACCACTCGTTAGGGGAAGAAAAGGAGCATCAATTTAATTTAAACACCACCACCACTTAATTTTCCAATCAGAGTAGGACAGTGAGAAATACAACCACATCTTAAAAACACTTTCTCCCCCCCCCCGCCTTCTTTCTTCACAGGCTCAGCTTTGCTCCCAATTTCTCTACCCTCCTCCCTCTCCATGGGTGCAGGAGGGCAGGGGATGGGGGTTGCAGTCAGTTCATCACCCGTTGTCTCTGCTGCTCCTTCCTCCTTGGGGAGGACTTCTTGCACTCTTCCCCTGCTCCAGAGTGGGGTCCCTCCCACAGGAGACAGTCCTCCATGAACGTCCCCTCACAGTCTTCCCGCAGGTTGCAGCTCTTCCCAAACTGCTCCAGTGTGGGTCCCTACCACATGTTGCAGTCCTTGCAGTGATGAACTGCTCCAGCACAGGCTTCCCGCAGAGTCCTGGTCTTCAGGCACTGCCACCTGCTCCAGCGTGGGGTCTTCCATGGGCTGCAGGTAGGCATCTGCTGCACCAGTGACCATGGGCTGCAGGGGCACAGCCTGTGCTCTCACCATGGTTTGCAGGGGAGTCTCTGCTCTGGTGCATCTCCCACCCCTCCCCCCGCCCTTTCTTCCACTGACCTCGTGTTTGCATAGCTATCTCCTTCACAGCTCCTCCTCACAACTCCAGCTCCTCCTCTCAGATTCCCCTTCTTAAATACATTATCACAGAGGCGCAGCCACTATCACTAATTGGCTCAGCCTTGACCAGAGGCGGGTCTGACTTGGAGCTGGGGGAGCTTCAAGAAGCTTCTCATAGGGGCCACCACTGTGGCTCCTCCCACACTACCAAAAACCCCTCCACACACACAAACCCAGCACAAATCTCTGGTAAATCCGTTGGATTATTGAGGATGAAAGTATGAGTGGAGTTACTTAGCCAGGTGCACTGTTGGCCAGGTGCTAGTTCTTTTTGGTCCCTGAAGAAGCTGTGACAGAGAATATACTGCTAGTTTATTTGGTCTCTTTATTTTTTTTATACAGGAAGATATTTCTAGGTTACGCAGGAAGCTGGAGACCACTAAGAAGCCTGACATGGTTCCCAACTGTGATGAGATATTAATGGAAGAAATCAAGGATTACAAGGTGAGTAGCTGCTCTGTCAGCTTCCCTCTTTAACTCTACTTTACTCAAAAGGCTCTGTAGTCATGTTTTCAGTATTTGACATCTCTTATCTGTACTCTGGAATTGTAGCCCTATCTTGCATTGAAGAAACCACCTTCTCCTTATGAGTAATGGAAGGACTTTCATCTTCAGTCACCTTTTCACATACCTAATGAAATGCAGTGGGCCCTCACTATAATGTTCTGTCTTGCAGGCCCGCCTGACCTGCCCATGCTGTAACATGCGCAAAAAGGATGCTGTGCTCACAAAGTGCTTCCATGTCTTCTGTTTCGAATGTGTGAAAACACGCTATGACACCCGGCAGCGTAAGTGCCCCAAGTGCAATGCTGCTTTTGGTGCCAATGACTTCCATAGGATCTACATTGGTTGATTCCTTCCACTGGAGTGACAGAAAGTTGCCGCTTATGCTGAACACCCAGCCTCCCTCACTTTCTGTGATTGTCACCTTTGGGGCAGTCACTGCTTCTGTCAGCTCGTTTGCAGTCTCTTCTGGGAAGTGTGGTTAGGGTATGGAAAGAAACAGATTCTGGATCTTGGTTCTTTTCTTGTCCCTTTTCTTTTATTCTTGCCCTCAGTTTTTGTGGATTCTTTGTGCCTGAGAGGACATTTCCCATCCATCACTTTCACACTGCGAAGTTGGGAACATCTCACTCAAGTCCTGCCTTGATGGGATGGAAGCGGACTTTGGTGCAGCAGACACAAACGAGGCCTTTATTTGAGGAGTTTGCTTTGAATGTTAATTATTAAATCCCATCAAGGTATGGTAGTGTTTCTGAGAGCACCTGGTTTCCCACTTAAAGGGCCAAATAACAAATGAACAGGTACACCTGTAGGCCTCAGTGGAGTGACTCCTTGGACCTGTATTTTCCTGACTTAGAGCAAGAATCTGTGAAGGCTGGTGGATTAGTAAACATCCTCCTTACCCGCCAAAAGTAAATGCACATATTAGTGTCCAGAAGAGGAGAACAAGAAGGTGTTGGAGAATCTTTGAAAAAAGCATTCCACTGATGAACCCTGGTTGATGTGGACATCTTCCCCTAGGTTGAGGCATTGCTGTCATTGTCCTTAGTTTCCAGAAGAGAATTTTAGAGGTTACTTCATTGCAACTTTGACACAAAGATTAATCTTGTAATGCACACAATCTAATAAAAGCTGTTATCTGGGTTATTTTTCTGGTTTTCTTGCCTCTGGTAGTATCTCTGCTTCTGTCCTTTGTCCAGTTATTGGAAACATTTTTCACAAGCTTTAAGCTTCTAAAGCAGAGATCAATTTCTTCCTTCCTCTGCTTTCAAAAAATGGTTAACTGAAACAACCTTTGTCCTTTTGGCTGTATCTTCACTACCTTAATCCTGACAACAGAAGGGTCAAGATGCTGGATTAGTTATACAGTCACTTTGTCATGGCCGCTGGGAATTTTATGAAAGGACATGGCATAGGTCTCTATGCTCCCTGTAGTGCAAGGCTGTATTTGAAGTCCCCTCCTAACATCACAATGCAAAGTCATTTATTTACAACATTCTTTCACAGGGCATGGTGCTTTTCCTGTAAACTTAATTTTCTGGGAAGGTGCAACTGTCAGAGGTTTGTCTCATCTGTGTCCCTTCCCCAATTCATAAAATCTGTATTACCTTCCCGTATTCGCTGTAGGAAATAATAGAAACAATAGTAAAGTGAAAGCAATTAATCATAGACTCTTATATTATGCATTATTATTTTTATCTTTCTGAAAACATTCAGAAAATATGAATTCAATCTTGTAAATTATTATGAATCCTGAAAAGTGAGAAGAAACACAACCCTATTTTTGCAAGGGGAAGCTGGAATGCTGGGAGTTTGTGATATGATTTAAGTACTGTTACAGCAGAAGGAAGAACCCTCTGCTTTCATTGGACATTGCTCTCTGGATTACAATTTGTGATGTCAAGTTGGAGAAAGAATGGTGCATTAGGAGTATTGATGATAGATTTTGTGGTAGAAAAGCTTGTTAATCAAAAGCAGGACCTGGGTCACCAACAACCACTGTATCTTCAAACAGCTTTGCTCTAACAGCAGACTTCCTTTTACAGCTGTGAACAACGGTCTGAATTAAACAGCCCTTGTAGAGGTGTCAAGCCCCTTTACCCTTTCTCAGTCATTAGGTCATGTTGCTTTTCTACTGAAAAATCAAGATTGAAACTTTTGTGTGTATATTGGCAGTGTTGGGTTCACTCTGGTCATGGTAGAAAACAAAGACTTGAAACAGTCTGGGTTTGTTTCACAGAAGAGGTTTGAAAACTCCTCTTTCCTCACCAAGAAAGAAAAATATTTTCTTACTTAAAATAGTATTTTAGTTTAAGCTCAGGAAGTCCTTGAAGCTCATTTTGGAAGTGACTACATTTCTCTCTGTGCTTATAATTTAAACATTGAGAAACAGTGGAAAATTTTAGATGGTGTTTTGTCTTGCCAGAATGAGGGGAAGTAATGAAAAGTTTATCAAGACCAGAAGTATTTTGGGGTAAAAGAAGGGAAAGGGAGAAAGTATTCTTTATCAAAAACCTGTTGAAATTCACTGTCTGAGACAGAATAATTAATTGTAAACAAAACCCCTCATCTACAGTTTTCTGTGCATCTTGTCATAGCCAATAGTCTCCCCCAGCTTGTGCAGTTTGCAGGCTTTGACATGTGTGTGTGATAGTCCCCACCCCCTAGAAAGCTGTGGCAATCTTTTTTCTGTCTCCTATGGGATCAGGCTGGAGCAATAGTTCAATAAGAAAGTAACTGCCAAAAGATGCCTCTGTTAGGCAACAATAACTTGGACCTTCTCCCAGAAGTCTTCTAGTTGGTGCTGCAGTAATTTAGAGCAATTCCTATTCTACATTAGACATGGGAGTAGCCCCTAAGGTACCCACCAGAAATAAAATTTTTGCTTAACATTTATTAGGTGGTTGATGTTTTAGTTAAATTTTTGTTTTTAAATGAAGTGATTTGTTGAAAGGTTGGGTGTTTGGATTGGAACTTTGAACTAAAACACCTTTTTGTTTAAGATATCATTAGCATTTTCAATACTTTTTTTCAGAAAAAATAATTTTTCTGGGCTCATGCATGTAGAGATAAAGACATAACAAACTTGATAGACATACCCATAAAACTGGGATGAAATACTTCTTTCCTAGTGTTTGTCTTACAATAATGACAAGAGCAGTGTTTATCTGTTCTAACCAAATGATATTGGAGGTTTTAAGGTACTGCATGTTACACAAATAAAAAGCTCTTTCTGAAAAACTGATTATCTAAATGAGGGAGGGAGGGTAAGGGAAGGCAACAACAACAACTTGTGTGACTTGCCCATAGTCATCTAGCTTGTCAGGAGCAAGGAAAGGAGGGACATCCTAGGTCTTTCAGACCTACCTGATATGCAGGGCTCTGGATCCCACTTTCCTGTTTCATGTCCTAATTACTCTTTCCTGCATTACTGACTATATTGAAAGAAGCAGGTGCACTTGCTGCCCAAAAGCAGAGGCTGAAGACTGAGCAGAGAATAGAATATGAACTCCTCTTGATGAGGCTAATTAGTCTGGGTATCAATGCTATAAGCTTTTAGTGGTCCATGCAGAGCTTTTCATTTGCAAGTGTTTGTCAAAGGTTAAATGTGCAAAAAGGTAGAATGCCTTTTTCAAACCCCAATACACAGTTTCAGATCTGCCTGTAGCCTTTAAACCATGCCTGGTGAGAACATCACTCCTGGCAACATTCATGCAGGTGGCTGGAGGTGCAGAGAGTGTAAAAATTACTTTGGTGATATATCTGTAAGACAGAGTTAATTCTGACAGTGTTACAAACGTTCTTTTTCTCTGTAATATGAGATGTGTTGGGAAGTGTTTAAAAATTTATAGAAATCCTGTTTAAATAACACAGTCAGTTGGGTTGATGCAGTATTTATTCAGATGATGAACAGCTTACCCTTCCTTCCCCTCATCATCCAGGTGCGAGGGAGCTTCACTCAGTACATTGCATTTGAAACCGCACCTCTCATTCTCCTTCACAGTGAGCCCTGGTCCACAGGGAGGCTTTGGTGACTCCCTTGGACTTGGGTGGGAGCTTGGTGTCAGAATAAATCATGGATCAGAGCCCCTTTATGTCACTTTGGCTGTGAGCAAGAACCTTATTGTCAACTGAAGACAGAGAATATTAAGGGAGTAGTTTTGCATTGGTAAATACTTCACCTTTGGCAGTAAATACTGGGTTACAGTACTGCCACCCCTCTCTTCCCCTCATCCTTGCTCTGTGCCACCATGAACCCATCCCCACACATCTGCCAGTGCAGCTGTTTGCATGTCTTCTCTCTGGGTGGGAGTGAAAGCCAACTGGGGCTCAAAAGCAGACAGAAGTGGTGGGGGTTTTTTTGCCAAGTTATTTTTAAGCTGGGTGAGTTCCTTTATCACAGTCACAGAGCAGCCACATCTGCATTTGTGCTGACAGAGCTGAGGGAATGGTGTGTACTGGGATTGCCACCAAGAATTTGTCTCGTGAAACCACAGCCTGTGCCAGGAGGGAAGGGATTGCCAACACAGAACTAGCACCTGGCGTAATGAGGCAACCATAAGGAGCCTTAGCATGAACGGAGACTAGACCCATACATATCACAACAAAAACATACCAACAAGGAACATGCTTCCAATGAGCAGTTATAATTTCCTTCTTTTTTTTGTTTGTTTTTCTTTTTTGAATTAATGCACAGAAAGGGCTAAAAAAGTGGGAACCTCACTGTACTGTTAAGTGGAGGAACGAGGAACCCTTACTGTTTGGATATTCCTTGTTTCTCCAGTCCCTTGGGAATGGCTGATGTGTGCCAGGAGAATGAGAAACTTGTTATGAAAGGAGGAGGACTCAGGAGGGTGGCAGTGGCTGTGGGCTGCTGCAATTCTGCTCTCATGAAGAGCATATTGCGTGCTTTATTTTTGCACCTCTTTCTGGCATTACAAAAGTGTGTTACAAACTTTACAGGGGAAGGGGAGAAAGGAAGAAAAGGGAAAAGGGACCAGGTATGCTGGCCTAGGGCTCTGCAGTTCTGTTTGTCCTCTGATACTCTTCCAGCTCTGATTTCCTGTCCATGGCGAGTTGCAGCTCCTGCTTGATGATTTCGATCTGCTTCTCCAGCTCCATAAGCTCTTGCATCACTGAGGTCCTAGCGATATTGAGAGACTCTGCTTTTCCATTGGTTGTTAAAGAAGCCAGAGTCTCTCTCCTCATCTGTGGCAGGGGGATGTCCTGGTGCTGTTGGATTGACACCTCATTTTGCCCTTCATCAGTGCAGATATATTTCTTCCGGTGACAGTTGCCCAGATTGGCTGTATTCCACACAGCATGCTGGCTGTTCCCTAAATGGGACCTGAACAGAGATGTGAGAGTTAGTACAGAACCAGAGCCTGCCCCTGTGTGTATGCAACCCTCCCGTGTGAGCCATCCTACTGGAAAAATATGATGCTGCTGTTACAAATTACATAGAAATAGTATTCCTTTATCTTTGGAATTATTTTTCTTGAGAAGCACAAATCATGAACATAAGTGGCCAAATTTTTGTGGTTAAACCATAGCAGAGACTAGAACAGAATCCTAAAATTCATCTTTCCTGAAACTTTTTCTTGTTAGTTATGAAATTACAGTCCTCTCAACTACAGCTCAGGAAAATGTAAGTCCTCCTCCAAAGCCTTCTGAAAGCTTTTGTGGTTTCAATGTCCTAAGTTTATCCCAGCATTAGTTCTTTGTGTGTTAGTACTGTGTGCTAGCTTAGGCATTTGCTCTTATGGAGGAGGAAAGAGGTTGACTAGAGTTGGTGTGGAGAGATGAAGGGGAAAGCATGCCCTTTGGACTTGAAGTCTTGTGTAGTAGTAGCTGCTTGTGCTCTGGGGGATGGACAGGATGATGTGATGTATCCAAACCTTGCCAGGGACAGACATGAGCTTCCTGACAGAATAAACAGAACTTGGAGTTTTCATGCTGGGGGAGAAATGCCCATTTGGGAACTTTTTCAAACACTTCAATGTTTTCCTGTGGTAAGTCTTTCCAAAATATTTTGATTCCAGAGAATCTTTTTCCTCTTTCTTGGGAACTTTACTCTGCATCCCTCTGAAATCAGGGCATTTCCCAGGTTTCTTCCTGAACAGAGGAGCACCCTGTGGCCTCTGCTCTCCCGCTGGAACATAAGGAAGCAGAGAGTTTGCTGTTGTGGGAGAGGAGCTTGGCTTTCCTACCTACTTTCCTTTTTGGATAGATCTGTGTGCATTCATTTTATAAACTCACGTTGAAACTCTGAAGTAGTTGCTCTTAAAACTGCTCCATCATAGAGGCTGTCTGTGGGTATCCTTGGACAAAATGCCTATTAGTGTGAGCTACCAATTATCAGGTTGAAGAAGAGGAATAACATTTTGGGACTGGGATTGCTGAAAACAATAGGTTTCAGGAGGAGTCTGGAGCTGAGAGTAGATACTCTTCTCACCTGCCTGCAGAGAAGGAAGTTGGGAAGTGGAAATTTCTTTAGAAGAGGTGGTGATCAGGAGTGTTTTTAGAAAGATGGCATGGCAGACAGGGAGGAGGGGAGGCTTTAGGCAGGAGTGGCAGTCCCAGCCTGGGTCACACTCCAGAGGGTTCAGGGAACCGTAGCCAGGACGTGTATGTAGAGTTGTTTATTTTTGTGCAGATCAGTGATTTTGTCATAGTTCAAAATAAAAGACAGGAAGAGTCCTTGTGCTAAACTGTATGTGTGTTGCAATTAAGTTAATCTCCTGAAGAGATGAAAAACGAAGTACCTCTTAAGCACCTTTCAGACAGGGAATAGGATTAGCCTGGGCAAGTAGAAACTGACAAAGCATTTCCAGGGCCAAGAGCAGAAGGCCACCACACTGCATTTCCACACAGACAAAAAAGGCCAAGTAGGAACTACTGACAAGGGGCTGTGGTGCCCAAAGCTGACTCCCTGCTGTGTAGCTCTGCAAAGCCCATGGTTCCCACAGCCAGTGCGACCAACTTGCCTTGGAGCAGAAGTACCTGCCTCAGAAGAACCTGCAGCCCTTTGTTTTGTAAATATTTCTCAGAGTCATGTCATTAATCCATCATTTCTGATACATTTTGCTTTCCTCTTGTAAATCAAAACACTGCTTTTTGATAAAGTGCTAGTAACCGACAGCTTCTGCTACTGCTGGCAGTGGTGCTTTTGTCTGGGGGTCTGGGCAGGTGGTCTTAACAAAGGCCAGAGTCCACACTTAACACTCGAGTTTCATCAAGTAAACAAAACCCTTTACAATTTGGCTACTGACGCTGAGCAGTTCTGCTAGTTTTTGGAAAGTTAGGACCTGAAAAAACCAGTGGATTTTCTTCCCTGAGGAAAACAGCAGTAGCATAACACAAATTCTTTCCACCTTTTTTCTGTATCTTGGTACTTTTAATAATTCCACAGTCCCCAGCAGGAATAAAAGAAAGTGTAATAATAGAATTTATTTGAGAGTCCTGGGTTGTACCTTGCCACATCAGTGTTCATGATAAGCTAGGCAATGTATTATTAGGTGTCTTGAGTTAAATTCACCATAATTCTGCGTGAACAGCAACTTAGACCAGGAGAAGAGCAAGGGCAGTGAGTGGGTGTGTATGCACACACATGTGGGCTGGATGCTGTATGGGCCGAAGTTTCTGGGCAGCAGCACATCTTCATTCTCAATGTTGAAAGAATACTTATGTGGTTCTTTTCCTAAACCATTATCTGTGGGGCTTATGGCCGTCTCCTTGTGTTACGAATTTTTGCACTGCTCAGTATCTAGCAAATTCACCTGGTGCTTTTTGTATCATCAGATATAGAGAGCCCTCTCCTCTGGAAGACTCACCCTCGTGCTGAGTTAGTGCCTGAAGTTGTGGGAGTGTGAATGCTACCACCCAGCAAGGAGGGTGTACCAGGAGGAAATGTTTTGAACCAGTCAGCTCCTGATACTGCTGTTCAAAGATAAAAAGTGAGGAGTTGTGTGCAAGGAGGATCCACACTATGGGATTTTGTGGGAGAATAAGATGAAGGAACAGAGGAAATCAATTGCATGAGCTTTTATATACTTGTTTGTATATAGGCAGTCTGGAAGTTTACAGATGTTTACTTCTTACATTTGCTGCTATTAGTGCAGGAATGACAAACTAAACACAATATATATTTACATATGTGGGTTTCAGTCATGTCAAATATCTAGCAACAGCCTGGAAGACCTTTTTTTTCTATAGTCTGTGGCTGAACTTATCTGTAGAAAAGCAATACTGCTGCCTGTGTCTTTAAAAAGTGCACTAATAGTTTTGAATTACTGAGAAAATGTATAGTTTTAAAAAAATGCCTTGTGTTCCTGTTAGCTATAGATAAGATTGTCTCCTCTTCAGAAGAGACAGGGTATGAAAACAAGGCAAGGTTGTTACCTACTTTTTTCCCTCAACAGTTGTTTGAGACAAAGATTTCTGAAGGGACTACATTTTCCTCTTCTAAGCTTTCTTATTTCTCATTCTAAAAAGAAAGCTGAAGAAGTTTTTAACATATATACTGTCTGACCTCTCATTCATGGTGAAGCTATCTCACAGCGTCCTGGTTATTTGCCAGTGCTTTAGTATGTGAGTAGTTAATTACCTAAAAACAAGGGCAGTGGACTTACTTAAAAAACTTCAAAGCCTGTCTTTAGAATGGGGGTGCTTTTATTAGCTGTATGTGAAATCATGAAAGAACAGAATTTCTAGATTTAATACTTTCTACTGGAAACCATTAATTCCTTTCTGCCTCCCTCCCTTGTCACTTCTGTTTCCCTTTTTTTTGTTCTGTTATCTTCAGGGTTTATTAGATCCATCAGTAGATATCCAGACACAATGTATTTAATTTCAAAGTAATTTTTGTAGTTTGTTTTTTAAGGCATGCAAAACCTCCTACCTCTTTTCTACTCGTTTTGTCTTAGGCTGGCATTTGTCCTCAATAAATGAACTGTTCAGAGCACGATGTAATCTCTAGAGGGGAAAAAAAGAAAATAAATTAGTAAAGGGAAGATTAAGAATAGCTCCATAAATAGGTAAACAATTTGGGCTTTGTGTGATGGACTTGAGCATACATTACTTTGCATGTTCAAGGATATGAGCAATGTCTGTGCCTTGTCATTACAACAGATTTATTTTCCTGTGGTTTCCCAAGGAAGGGCAACTTGAAAGGTTGATCAACAGTTTGCAAACAATTCTTGGTGTTAAAATTCCTCAGAAAATAACAGTGGATCTTGGCAAACTCCATTACTTTCTAAAAGATCTCTTTCATTGTACTGCTTTAAAGCAACAGAAGCTCTTCCTTTTTGTGCCTTTTGCTGGAAAGTAACCTCTTCCTTTAGAGCAAACACCTAGAGCAATTTTCTTCCACTATTTTCCCTAGAATAACGAAGGAAGTTACTCAGCACTTCCTGCATGCATCAAAAGTTTGAGAACCCATAACAGTGAGATAAAATGTTCTGGTTAGCCAGTTCAAGATAACAACACTCTTGCTTCTAGTGTCCAAAGCAGTTGTAAGGTTACAAGTGCAAATGAAAAGGTCCCTTCTGTAGGCTTTGCGATTGTATTGGAACTGTCTCCTCAGTGCTTCTCACTCCATCATTAAGTAAGCCTCTGCAAATTCCAGAAGCTGCAGATACGCTTCAGATGCAAATCATCAGTGCTTTTATAAGCTTTTATAAGATTTTATACGTTGTTCTTGTCCAGGCTTTCTTAATCAGCCACATGACTTTCACAGGGTTACTTCTGAATACCCACCTGACTAGTATGGAGCCAGTACTTCATCTTGGATTTCTTCTTGATTCGTGGTAGGACCAGTCTGTACACAATGTGTTCCCCAATGGTAGTGAGAATGGACAAACCAAATCCAATGCACAGCATCACAAAGAGCCCAGAAAAATGCTTGATTCCCATTTGCAGTGTCTGTAAATAAAATCAAAAGGGGAGGTCAATGAAGTAGGCTGTTAGTGTATTTTAACAGATGCTTCTGCTTTCTCATTTGAAAATGTGTCTGACTGAATACACAGTGGTGAAATATTGCAGAATAGTCTGGATACTGTTCACAACAAACCCTTTCTGTGCTGCAGAAAACTTGGTGTTCAATCAGAGCAAAGGACCTGTCATGGGAATGAGAATCAGCCAAAGACCAGGGAATTTTTTTCCTCCTGCTGTTTCCCTGACGAGATTATGTGTTGAAAGCGTACAAGAATCCAGTATTTGTGGTGTCTTTGCATTTGTAAAAGCATATACTGCTTGACAGAATACAGTCAAAGAAATGTAGAGCAAGTCCTTCATCAGCAGTGAGCTAAGACCGACTGTTCATATTTTCTGGGAATTGATCATTAACTTCTCCTTTTTATGCTTTACCCTTGATGGAAGGTCACAGAGAAAATGTTTTGAAGTATTAGCACAAACACGGCACCACTCCACTCCCTACATCAACAGGACTGAAGTTGTGTTTGTTAGGGACCCTGACTGCAATTATGAAAAACAGAAACAGGAACCTTGTTCTGCTGACTCACCCTTTTCATGTAGGGTAGGAAGCCTTTAATTAATTTGCATCTCTTACTGGCATTAATCATGTTTGAAGACCAAGAAACCATGTACAACAAACAGTCTGTGCTACAAACACCTGCACCCCAATGGGTGGATCAGCTTTGCATGTTATGTATAATCTTAGTACCTTTATTCTCATGCCTCCGTAACTCAGTTGTGAGTTGATCAATAACTAAAATCTCTTGCTAATAATTACTGCCCACAGACTACTTTGGAAATATTTCCAAGAATACAAGTTCTGCTTGTGCTTTTCTATTAAAGACTGTTACTCCCCAGGTCAGGTAAAAAAAAGGCACAGAAAATTGCTTGGGTAGGGTTGTATGTCAGGAGATGGTATCCCGGATGCTATCACCCTGGAAAATTGACCTGTGTGTTCCTTCAGTTTGTTGTTAGTTTGGTGGGTGGGTGGTGGTGGAGATTGTGCTTTATTATGACTGTAGCTCTGTAATCCAGAAAAGAAGCTGGATTTAGTTGAAAGATAAATCACAGAATGTTTGAAATCTTGTTATGGGGTCATTTTAAGCTGAAGAGTTGAGTTTGCTGAAGTTGAAGGCTTGGAAGTCCCTTTGTGTACTTTCATTGGGCAATTGTGGGCAGTATATCTCTCTTCTGGTTTTCATATTTGATTTCTGTTCTTTAAAACACAGATGAGAAAGCATATCACAGATTTTTAACAAGGACAGAGCTTCAGCAATCTACCAGAGTGAGAACTTTTGCATGTGGCACTGGCAATGAACTCTTATTTCAGGGGTTCTCTGCCAAAATCAACCTGCTTGCCCTGAAGTGCACTGAGCAGAATTTTTGGGAAGAGAATTTTTGTACCAGTGAATAAACACTTCAAGGGTGTTGAAGGATATAATGGGGGTGTAAAAGCAATTTCTAAAGAAACTCACTGCAGCCTGGAAAGGAAAGTGGAAAACCACAGTAGAGTGATTCTGAGGTAGAAGGGTGTCAGAGTCTTGGCACGAGAGTCTTCTGATGCTGAGAGTGCATCAGTCCAACCTAGAAGCAAAACTACCCTCTCAGCATCAGAATTTCTTATTGACAAGAGCCTGTTGTCCCATACTGTGTCCTTCCAGTTAGAGGAACAGGATGGCAACACAAAAATCACAGGTGGTAGCACTTTAAACCACTCAAAAACCAAAGTGTTTGACTGGAGGTCTGTGTTACCTGGCCCATTTTTTTAAATGAGCAATGAAGCCCAACTTTTAGTCTACGTAGCAGAAAAACAGAATGAGGCCCAACATCTGACCTTTTTGTCAGAGGTCTTTAGAGCCAACTCAGTATGGTACATCTCTGAATTCAGCACATAAAAGTATCTGTAAGAAGCAAGAAGACTGCTCTCTGTACTAGCTGAATATACTGGTTAAATGTGCTTTTGCTAATTCTCCAAGAAGTATTAATGCAAATCACCTGCTTCCCAAGAAGGATGTTCAAAGGCAAGTATGAAACAACTTAGAGATGTAGAGTTAAGAGTAAATATAATAATAAATTGAATAAGAGATAGAATAATAAAGGAATAGATTTGTTCAGTTATCTGGAGAACACACCTATCTATATATGCTCCCAAGCTACTGCTGTTTGGTGTCACACAGAGTAACAGTCTACAGGTGAGCATTACCATCAACTCCCTCAGTGGCAGGAACCTGTGAATCACCTGGGTGAAGGTCCTTTTGCTTAGCTAACTTGAGAAGTAATGCAGAAGTCCCCAAAGGCAGGGGACATCAGTAGGGAGGCGTGATCTGCTACTGTTAGGTTGCTGTATGATAGGGAGCATTTATATTGCTCTGAGGATAGGAACTAGGTTTAATGGAATATGATAAAACTCTAGCCATTCAACATAATAATAAAAAAAGACACACAGTGGCAACTGCAGTGGGGATTCCTGCATGCGTGAGATGCCTCCTCCAGCCTGAGGTCAGTGTTTGATGCCACTCTAGTACTGGTGCAGAGAGAACACTTGGCCAGCTCCTTATATGAAAAATAGCTCCCTCATCTTCAGTAACGCTGCTCTGATTTATGCCGATCAGGGTGTGGCTCACTGTCCTGTCAGCTCTGCAGAACAGTTTTCTACCTTCCCTGGAAACACGTGAAAGAAATTCCAGCACTAGCATCTCTGATGTGTTTTTCACTTGTAATGGATAGCTTTTGAAATTGTCCCAAACAAGATATCTTTTCCTAGGAAAGACAATGCCAAAACAAATCATCAATAATATTTCATCTAGCAATAAAAAAGATAATGCATTGAAAGAGCTGCCTGATAAAGGCTGCACAGCAGAGGGAAATTTCCGAGACTAAATTAAGTGGGGAAACTAGGTAGGGGAGAAATAATTAGCACAGTGTGTCTTACAGTGTATGGAGTGATTATTTATAGCAATATCAGCACATTTACATACCACTGTAAAAAGGCAATTTATCAGCTGTTCATAATTACTGTAGACACACACATGCTAAATAGTAAAGGAAACCATCTAATAGAGGCACGTCTCATTTTCACAGCTTCATGCTGATTGGTATCAGAGCAGCAAGCTGTACTGCTTATTTTGTAGCTTGTGTATGTGTTTTTAGGTGCATATATAGAATAAACTGGACTCTGTATCACTACTTTCCTCTCTGCTGAAGTGGTAGGGTTCAGATGTGTTTGTGTTAGATTTTTGTTGGCAATAGAAGACCAACTGATTACTTTCTCTACTGCAATATCTTTTTTTTTTTTTTCTTTTTAAAGGAATAAAAGCCCAGAAAGTGGTGTGTTCTCTATTAACCCAGGATAAAAATACAGTCCTTGCTACAACTTTGTAATCATACATTCAGGAGGTAGCTCCCTGCATTTTAGAAGAAGGAACTCAATTATGCCCATGTGGTGGTTCTGAAGCAATAAGCAACCATAGTCAATCCTGTGACGATTACAGCTAATGGGTGCTAAGCTCTACAGTGGCAAGAGCCTCCAAGTTATTTGCCACTTGCAAATTGGGAAATTGGCAGTTTCTGAAAACCAACATATACAAGAGCAGAAGTGGAGGTATCTGCTTTTTTATATATCCTTGGAGAGACTTTCTGATTTATCAACCCATATTTACAATTGCTACCTAAACACTTCCTGCTGTCTCCTCTGTAGTTACATGCTTTTTCTTTGGGCCCTGAATAGAAGGAAGGGGATGCAGAGAAGAGAGTTTGATATTTGTGACCTTTTTGAAGGGGGGAGCAGAGACAAAAAACAGCACTTGGTGATTTCATTACTGGATTCACAGGAAAAACTCCTGCTTTACTCCCTACTGCAAGAGACTGTAAATGCTTTACTCTCCCTGGTTGTACTGAGAGCAGTGAATAAGCCATCAAATACATATGTGGTCCAGTTTTGACCGATTAGAAGCCTCTAAAGATTTTTGTGGATACTGTGGATACAATACAAGTTGGCAGCACATCACAGGTATTGGTGCTACACACTGCTGAACCAAACACTAAACAGGGACATCACGTGTATATTAGCTATAATAATAAGCTATCCTTTTTGATAGCATGTTCCCTGCAAGGATTTTAAAAAGCTCTGCTGAGATCAGGAAGTTAAATTTTGCAGCACCTCTGTGAAGAAGGAATTCTTTCCAGCTTTACTAGGGATAAATGAAGGGCAGATTTCTAAACACGTTTGGGCATCTCAGTAGGTTTGCAAAATCCTACTGATGCTGATGTTTGCATTTAGGTAACTAAACAGTATGAAAACCTGTCCCTCTCTTCAGATTGTGGCATTTCTTGTAGCTGCAGAGAAACTGTTATTTATTTATTATTTGTTCTTATGGCTTTTTGTGCTCTCAAAGAAGTGGCAGCATTGAAGTAATATATATTTAATCTCTTTAGGGAGATTATCTCTAACAAAGATCAGTCATTGTGGCTTTAGGGTTTCAAGTGCCAAATTTTAAGATACTGTAAATCATTGTCTTGTATTAGCAAGAGAAGTTGCTTTCCTGTCTTGTTGTGAGGACTTTTGCACAGATCTGGAAAAATACTCCCCTTTTGTAATAAACCTTTTTCTTTCAACTCATCCTCATTTCTGAGCCCTGTCTGTAGTGGGAAGAAAAACAATACACATATCGTCCGAATTAGGTACTGAGAAGATGTTTGCTTCTGTGATATCACAGGCTGGTGAACTGGGAATAACAGCTTTGTCTCCTCAGATAGTGAACTATTCTTTTTTTTTTTTCAGTTTTGACAGGTGAATCTAAATCTGTTACTCATTTTCAGGAGACTCAAAACATGCTTTTCCTGACTCTGATCAGACTCAATACTCATATACTCTTTTCTTCAGGACCATTGTGTAAAGTATTTTTTACCCCAGGGCAAGTCCAGATGCCACTGCCTGTTCCCACACTGGGATGATCCCTTCGCAATGTCTTTGTCGCTTTGTGATACCCTTCTTCATAATGTTTCCAGTCCTCCAGTGGGCAAGGGCTGACTCTCCTCCCCAGACAGCATACATGGAGACTGAGCAAACTCTCTTGGCAGCAAAATCTTTGTTCCTGTTCTTTGTGTTTGTTTTTCATGCACTGGTAATAAGGTACTGTGAAAGGTGACTGACGGGTAGCTTCTATTTATGAGCACAGGGCAGTTCGTTCCCTTTGTGGATGGGTCTGCATGGACTTCCCTTAACACCTGCAGTGCACCAGAGACAAACATAAAAACCAGAGCTTCAAGGTAATGGCTAGGAAACTGACTGTTGAGTTGCCAGATGATTTGGTGTAACAGAAAAGGAAACTAACTTTTGACCTGTGAGGAGACTAGGCAAAACTCAGAGCAGAAAGGCACAATTTGCTGGATGACAACTGGATAAAATCATGGCAAGATGAATGAGGCACTGATTGTGCATCCCAGGTGATGCCAAGGCCAAAGATCACCAATTCAGACACAAGCTATGGCAGGTCAAGTTTGAGCAAGTTCCTTCAAAGACTCCAGAGAGGAGCCATCAGTGGATCCCACCACTGATGAGAGAAGACGAGAGGATGAAAGGACTTCGTTTTCGCGGTGTGCCTGGTCTGGATCAGATGGAAGCCCATGGTCAATGACCAATCCCCACCATTAGCAGCATGGACCTCTCCCTCAGGCACTGGCAGGAGGTGCATGGCACTGTGCCCTCCCCAGTATCACCACCTGTGGAAAGTAGTGGGTCTGCACTAACAGAGTCAGTTTGGGCTGCCATTGTTTGTGCATATATTGTTATTGTAAATGTCAGGTTAGATACTGTTTGTGTGAAGCATCAGTAAGTTGCTGATATTAATAGTTGGAATACTGTTACGTAACGATATATAATTTTTATTCCATGTATTGGTTGCTATCTGACTGAACTGCTAGTCTATGTACAAAACAGTCTCTTAAGTTCTAGAACTTCAATTGTTTTGTGACACTTGGAATGGAGAATATGTAAGCCTTTCAAGTGAAATAGAAGATACAGTTTCAACAATAACATTTTAAAAAATGTAGCTTAAAAGCTATGCAACAGTCTGAAAGCACAGTTAGCTTTCCCCAAAGTCTGACTGCTCCCTGGACCAGGAGTGGCCCTTCTCTTTCATACTGTGTTGAGAAACTGTGGTGTGCCAGCTCATCTCCTCTACACCCTTCCCTGATCATTACTGTCTGGTCTAAACAGTCAAAACCTCTGCTAATTGACAGGCAACTTGCCTGTTCAGGCCATCCACCCTGCCTGCTGTCATAGTGGCTTAGTGCCATAGCTGTTCGGCTACCATGAGCAGAAAGTTGCAAACCTGCCAATTCACTGTATTTTGGTTCGCAAAAATGCCACACAAAGAAAGAATTTGCAGTCTCCCCTGAGTCTGGGTGGAACTAATGTTCTGGAGGGGAAAGTCCTAGGAGTCTGGCTCCTGCTAAAGTGGTATTCATGAGAATAACAGTAGGGTAGAGGAAGGGCTACATGTATGGTATGCAGACTGCAAACGAATGACATGGATTATGTCCAGATGTAATATGTGCAAATATAGTTCTGCCAACCCCACTTCTCTCCTGCACCATGCTCTGCCCTAAATAGGGACTTAGCAAATTTATAACAAAGAAATTTCCTTGAGACTAGAATATGACAATTTTAAATTGCTTGAGTACTCAAGCGATATTGCTAGCAACTAGCAATCAGCATGAACAGCCGCTGGTACCAACAATTACTTGTGGTGGAGAGGGTAAGATGCAATTCACTGCAGCAATTCATTCCAAGTTTGAGTTAGTTGCATCCCCCCTGAATGATCCAATGATGCTGGCCAGAGTAAGATGCCTTGGGCAAGTGCTTTTGCTGAGAGGTTCATACAAAACGGTGGAGTCAAGCCCTACTGGCCTCTGCACTTTCAAATTCATCTTTATTTGGTTTCTCAGCTTGAGGAGTCACTGCAATTTTCCAGTCCCAGTCTGAATCATACCTTTCCAAGACAACTTTGTTTTCAAATGCAATTTAGAATGAGCAAAGTACTGCCAGATAGAGAGAGATGGAAAGAGCTAGCAGTGAGTTCTTCCACGGGAAATATAATTTCCCAGTGTAAGATTAGGAAAAAATGATGAGTAGGAAGATGAATCTCAAAACAAATCTAAAGAAAAATTAACCTCCGTGGGCAGGAGTGGCAAGTGGATAAGAATCAGGTACAGCCTAAAGAGGTAATGACAAAAAAGGAAGATGGGTATTTCACCCATTTAAAGGCTACGGTGATCAGTATTTCACCTACGTATGTTCCCATTCTTGGGTCATTACGGGTGGTCAACGGGTGCAGTGCGTCACAGACCAAATTTATCAGAAGACATAGAAAAACACAAAGCCTTACTCTAGCTATCAAAAGGCAATTGCTGGGTCTTAGTTTGGTATATAATCCATGTGAATGACTACCCACTTGGAAGCTTAGACTTTTCTGAAAATTAATTATCGGCGTCTGTGTGGAACGTTGTCCACACTTCAGTGAATCTGTTGAATGTTACTGTGACTGACTGAAGGTTATTAAATAACAGAGATTTCTGGGCTGTACAGGAGTAAAGGATACAAACTGGCATAAAGATAAGATCAAGAATAATTCCCGTGCTTCTTGATGTAATGATGGGGAAACTATGCTTTAGAGCGTGTCTGCTGCCTGGCCCTGTTTAGTTTAGTGAAGTTGCCCCAGGTGTGAAACTGCAAGTTCTAAAACCTGGAAATTCCTGACCAAGATGAGTAGATAAAGAGGAGGGTGTGTTCATGGGAGATGCAGTGAAGTAGAAGAATTCCGGAAAAGGAAGGTCTGGACTTAGCAGAGCTTACCCCACAACGGCACAGCCTTACAAGTAGTCTTTTGTTTCCACTCACTCTTTCTGATTGCATAAGGCCTTTGAGTAGGTGTGGATTTGTTCAAAGACAAAGCCTTTGAGTGACTTTTTGGAGTCCTTCCGTTCATAGAATCATCTAGGTTGGAAAAGACCTTGAAGATCATCTAGTCCAACCCTTAACCTAACACTGACCATTCTCAACTACACCATATCCCTAAGCGGTATGTCAATCTGACTCTTAAACACCTCCAGGGATGGGGACACCACCACCTCCCTGGGCAGCCCGTTCCAACACCTAACAACCCGTTCTGTAAAGAAATGCTTCCTAATATCTAGTCTAAACCTTCCCTGGCGCAACTTGAGGCCATTCCCTCTCGCCCTATCACTGGTTACTTCGTTAAAGAGACTCATCCCCACCTGAACCAGCTTGCTGGACTTTGGCCTCTGAAGAAGAACTGTTACGCATGTTGGGTTAGTGCAATTGAAGATCAAATAAGGGCTATTGTCAGATAACCTGACTAGAAGAAGAGCAGCTAGACCTGCCTTCCTTTCTGTCCATCACATGGAGGTTACACTGGAAAGACTGAATTATGTTAAAGTACAGCATGTCTTCCAGCTGCGACCCCATGCTTAAAACCTATTCAACACTGAGAAAAAAGGAATTCCATGGGACTATTAATGTGACAAAATCAGAATTTCAGACTGGAATAGCTTTTTTCCCACCTCCGCTCCCTTTGCTGGCAGACCTTGAGGAATCTTTGAATAATTAAGCCATGTCATTGTTTTTTCATGCCATGAAGAGAAGTTTAAGGCTTACCTGGAAATCAGTGACTCTTAGTATTGTGTCACTGAACATGAAGGGGTTAATAAAAATCTAGGAAGCAAAAAAACTGGGTTTGCCTCAGATGATGTACAAGCAATAGCTGTGCAGGAAAGTGGTATGGTCTCTCCTCATATTTTTAAATTGCAAAGGGCTTTCAGAAGAGTAACTGTAAAAATGACATGCTGCCTATCAGATTTTTTTCTCTCCAGTTTGAATGCAAGGTTTATTCTATCTTTGCTCGTGTTTGCTTTTCTTCACAAGAAGACAAATCCAATTGGTTTTATAATATGCCTTTTGCAGTTTGTCCAGCCAGGGCTCATCGTTACTACTGTATTTGCTATGGCAGAAAAAAAAGTTCCTGTTTCTTGAGACAGTCTTGAGATCCTAAGGCTTAGAGCAGTGATCTCCAAACTTTTTTGATCATGCACCTCTATCAGTAACTTTTTGAGCATGCACCCCCATATATGTATATTTATTTATTTTTATATATATATATATGTGTATTACTGCAGTTCTAATATTTTCTTCCTGCAACCCAAAGATTGTCTCATTGCACCCCTAGGGGCTGTATGCATCTCACTCTAGAGACCACTGGCATAAAGGAGGTAATACGTATTTTGGGAGAAAACCAGCTCTAAATAAACCCATATTTTTTAACTGGAATATGTTTAGAATCGATTCTGTGTCTTAGCTATTTCTCTAGGAATACAGAGCCCTGGATATAGCTACTGGAGTAAGATTCTCATGATCAGAGGAAGTTCCTTATGTCTCATCACTGGGGAATTATTAAGAAAGTAGATTTGTCTCTGCTGTAAGAGTTTTCAGTTTTAAGACAGTTGTGGTAATTAATACCTTTACCATTTGGTAATTTTCCTGAGATTTAAATCAAAGAATTGTGTTAAAATGTAGAGTAACAAGAGGTCATTGAATAAAGTGCTTGTCAGGAACAGATATGTCAGCTACATTAAAAAGAAAATTCCCCAGATACATGTCTTGTTAGATGATAATATAATCTTCAAATAAGCTAGATCAGAATAGCAGTGAATGCACTCTTCTGTTTAAATGTGAGTTTTAAATTCCTGTGTTGAATTAATCACAAAAAAAAAGAAAAAATTTAAAAGTTGAATAAAACCAAATTTAATTCTATTCTATGAATGTCTGATGTTAAAATACAATTTATTTCATATTGCCACGATCTTAATGAAAAAGTCTAAAATGTAGTAAGAGATGCAGAAATACCTCAACAATCTATGCATTAAAAAATTCAATTAAAGATTTTGTCTTATCTCTAAAAAAATGCTAGTTTTCTAGTGAATTAGTCAGCAGTCAGAGGTTTGCAGACAAGACGCTCAGGTGACCACTGAAGAGTGGGAGTCAGAGCCCTAGGAAACTGGGCTTCTCTTTTAGGGGAGAATGGCCATGCTACCACTTCCTCGGGGAACACGTAGGGTTGGTTTGGTATTTGGCTGAATGCTCTGAGGAGATAGCATATTTCTAGCTATGTGTTTTGTACCATTGAGAATATGTAACCTGCATCTTTTGGAAGACCTTGAGCTAAAAGTGTATGCTCTAAGCTTCAGGCATGCTGGGTCTTTTGATTCCTCAGTACTTTATCTTTTTTTTATTTGACAGTCTAGGAAACTTGATGAAAAACTGCTATTCCCATAAGAGGATTCTTTTTCTCATAAATAATGGCCTATGTCTTCAGCTGCCACAGCTGGCATAACTCCTCTGATTTGATATCAGGATGTAAATCCAAGGAGATTTACTTCTATTTCCTGTAGATCTTCTTAGATGTGAGACCCGATTTTCTTCTGTTCCTAACATGATATCTTAAGGGACCATTTCTAGGCTGAAGTCCTATCTTTGGTAGAAGTAGCTGCCACCCATGTTAGGAATTGGTCAGGGTTATATCAGAAATTTGGAATATACTAAATTCCCACTTTGTCTGCTTCTTTTGCTTTTGTTGGTCTCTCTGTTAGCTATTTTAGCTACCACTCCCATGCGAGATGGTTCAGAATCACTGACAGATCCTGTAGACAGTGATACACATAATTGAGTGGAATCAGATAGATCTGTGGTGCAGTGTGCCAGGTCACTTTTTTAATGCTACGTTGCATGCCCCGTTCGTCTCTGAAAGTGCTTTCTGATGCATGCACTGCATGCCTAACTTAGCAGCACAGTCTTGCTGATGTTTTCCTTGTGCTCTGATCTGAACACTGCTGGGCTTAGCATCTCTTGCTTTTGAAGCCTAATGCCTTCCTTCAGCTGCAGCCCATCTCTCTCATGTGTGTACATCTACTGCACATTGTGAACACAAGGGAATAATCAGCAACTTGAGCAAATCCTCATTTATGTGACCAAAGCTCATCGCTTACCTCTGTGACAGCAAAGCTTCTTTTCCCACATGGAACAACCTTGTACCATTTGTCATGCAGAACATCCATGAAACCATGGGACTTGTACTGGCTTATCAGTTCAGAGATGTTTGAGGTGAGAGGAGAGTTGGGGGGAAGACCAATACCATATCCTAGAAGGAAAAACAGTACAATCATCTCTCTCTTACTTGTTTGCTTTTTGCTAAAGTATGTTCATTTCAGCTATAAACTACCAGCACGGCAGATCAAGTTGGCATTCAGTTTTAGCAAGCCAGTTCAAACCTGGATGCTGGCTTACTGTGGACTGAGAATGCCGAGAAAAGACTTTTTACTGTGCAAAGTAAAGTAGTCTAATACAAACAGGAGATGCAAATTCAAAATTGTTAAGGCCACAAAAATATGTAAAATTGGAGGTTCAAAAACTTAAGATGGAGGTACAGATAGATGAATAAATCTGTCTTATCTCTAGAAACACAGCCTTTTTCATGCCCTTGCCATGTGTTCTTCTTTTTTACCTTGTTTTAGGGGTACAAAAAAAGGCTTGCAAAAAGGCCTTAATGTCAAGTAAACCATTCTGTGATCCCTTTACATTTTTAGATCAGTGGATGTGACTGTGATGTCATATGTGACATTTTCTTTTTTTCCTATGTACTTTCTGATGAGAAGCTGTGTGAATGTAAATGTACATGGGAGCAGTCTATATTGTTGTTGCACAGCAATTTAAAGCCCAGGGGCTATGCTGTCCATTCGTGCAGTTCTGCTCTGGCAGTGACATGCACCTTTAGATAGTAATAAATACAGTTTTTAGCTACCATGTCTTCTTTCACCATGTTAAAGTGCTGGTAAAGGACTTAGTGTAAGTGAAAATGGATTCCATAACTATAATATGGTCTTTCAATTCGCAGAATCTATGTGTTTTGACTTTAGAAAAACAAATACAGTTCATGCCTGGAAGACATGCAGTTGCATGCAGAGATGTCCTGCCAGTTGCCTGCAGAGATTCCTTTCTAGTCTACCATGGATTTTTGTTTTTCAGTTCAGAATTCAGAATTTCAGACTGTCTCCTTTAAAAAAAACCCACAATACAGGAAGAAAAAATCCCCCAAACCCATAAATGTACATGAGTGGTAGATTTGCCATCACAGTGGCTTGCTTTTCAATGATGCAGAGTGATGTGGTGATATGCGTACCTACAATGCAGTAGCCTCCCTTGCTGCTGATTTTTGTACATTGTGCCTGTGTTTCCACCTGAATATATTTGCTAACATTGAAGGAATGAGAAGGCTTTCAGAGAAGGCATAGCTAATGTTCATGCATACTACATTTTCAGCATATTTAAGTGTTTCGTAATTAGGTGATATGAAGTCCAGTTATGTAAAAACGTATAGTTTGGGGTTTATTTGTTTTTTCTGTATTGAGATTTGCTTTACTTGATTCAAAGTTGTGGAAGCTGATGGTTTACTTCAGCAGAGCTGAGCTTTCTGAAGTGGAAGATTTACCAAGTTTCATGCACATGGTAAAACATGCAGCTGCACACACACAAATCCTCCTGCAGCCTGAACAGCTCTCTGTGCATCTATCCTTCCCAATAACAAAAAGAAAAGAAGAAAATGGATTGCTTTCAGGTCTCTGGTGTGAATTCAGATGAGAGACACTGATGAGGTATGGCAAAAAGGAGCATTCTGCAAAATGCCTAGTGCTGGTGACTTGTAGCTGAAATGATTAAAATGCTTAGCTTCCTCTGGCCTTCATTTAGAATACTGCCTTCCTCAATCAGGTTTGAACATTTCTGAAGAAGGTTGTTTTAATGTGTGATGGAAGTGGCCAGAATGATTGTCCCTGGAGGGGAGAAAAGAAGGACCTTCAATCATTTTCACTGGCCATCTATCACGAAAGTGATTCCTGAAATCTAATAGCTGCTAATGTGGTCACCCATGCTATTAGCAGCTTCAGATGAGCCTTGCTTCCAGGCTGCCTTCTGATCTGTCCTTGCTAACACACCAGGGCTGCCGAAGGCCACGTACCAGGGTAGTCTCCCTTCTTCAGCTTCAATCAGCTACAGATTCAGTGGGAATCTTTAAAATGGGAACTGACCTTTAAAATGGGAACAGTATTTATCTGCTTCAGATGAGAGTGAAAATGTAGAACAGCATTTTGAACATATTTCACTGAGTTTTGAACATGTGTAATGAAAGTGAGCCTACAAAAAGCTAGCCTCATTTCAGGACCTACTTTATTTAATTGTGAGCAGTGAAATGGACTGTGCCTCCTACTTGTTTGGAGACAGACTGCCTGAGCACTTTGAATAATTCCTATATAGAGCACGGCAACAGATGGTACAAATCATCTGAAAGTTCAAAAATCACAAAAAAGGGTGAAACTTTTGTTCTGCTTTATCACTGAGAATTTTACCATAATCCTCAAGGGGTCCACAGTTTCACCTGCATACTTTCATTGAGAATACCAAATCACAATAAAGCAAATGCAACACATGAGAAATAGAGCAGTATGATATTAAACTTCAATGATGGTATGCAGCAGTATGATTATTACCTTCAATGGCAAAGGGTTTTCCCACAGTTAGAAGCTTGCAGTCAGCATCTATTGATACTTCATAATCTAAGAGTGCTTTATCCATGATGAAGGCATCGAGTTTCTCTGGATCGTGTCTGTATTCAACATCAAAGTCAGAAACAATCATTTCACAGTCTAAGACTCAGTGATGCTCACTGAACATTTATCTATGCAGCTCTCTGGAAGATTACTGAATGAAAACCAAGACCAGGGAATGCTATTTTAACTGCAAACTGATGTATATTTTGGAGAAGGGAATTGTGCATGAAATACAAACTTTGTGCATCTACAGCAGGACAATGGGCATAGGACTTACTTTGCTCCCATGAAATACTACGGAATTGAAAGACAGGAAATAGTAAAATATGTTAGACTTTGACTCAATTGAAAGGTAGCACAAAGTTTTATTGGAAAAGATCAAAAATTGCTAAAATACCAGTGCTGTCTTGGCTTCTTTGTGATGTTAAAGTTATGGTCATGAGAGCAAAAATGCAGAAGGATAACTCATACAAAAGTGTTTCTCCTCCTTTCTCCTTGAATATGAGATAAATTAATTTCCTTCACCCAGATCAGCTTTTCTCTACGTTCAGTTTTTGTGAACACAGAGGACTCAATTTTACTAACAGAATCATTTATAAATAGCACACTTGCATAAAATGATGTTATAAAAGAACAGTTGCAGTGCCTCTTCTCATCTGATCCAGGGACTGCCCCCTCCACTTTTGTCACCTTAAAGGTCCCGGTGTTCTCCTGATGTGAAGTGGCATTACTTCATTGATTTCAATGGATTGATTCCAGTTTAACCGAAAGGAACTGCCATGTATCTTAATTATCATTAGGATGGTTCTGGGAAAGATACGTAAACAGGAAACTACTTCTGGTGAAAAATTCTCAGGCCATCTGTTATGCAACTTCTATGTGTAAAATGAATGAATTATTTCAGGCTTATTATCACCTCTCCTGTTTTCTGGCAGAGTGAATCAGTTGCGTGACCCCAGATTGTTAGGCACAAATGTCTGAAACACAGCGATACCATGATTCCCTAAAGCAAGAAGACTTGGTGTTTATTATTTTTTACCAGTCTAATGCTTCTTTTATTCATTTTAATGATAAATGCTTTAAGGTTTCTCTCTAAGAACCTTCTCTCCTCCCAGCATGCTGGAGATGCTGAGGAACCTCATTTGCAGCTTTTGCTTGGACTGTGATTTTTTTTCCGAATGCTCCTCACTGCCTGATGAAGGGCTCCCAAGCACAGAAACTTGCCAGGATTTATATGTTGCCCATGCTTGATGGCACTCTAGCAGTTAGTGTGAAGCACTGCTTCCCCTGGAAACACTCCAGCTGGTGCTACGCTAGCTTGCTCTCCAAGTACCGCTTCCTCCAGGTGACTACGTGCTTTCTCCTCTATCTCCCACACTCCCTTCAATGACTGTTTTGTGGGATAAGTGACACTGAAAGTGGGAAACCCATCACCATCTCACTGCTGTGCGTTCTAGTCAAGGGACCAGATCTGCTGTTGCACATAAAGGCTCACTTTAGATATGCCACTCCATCCGGGGTTGCAGGGACATTGTACCGTCGCATGTACTCATGCATCTCTGGGAAGCTTTGCCTCACATAATCTTCTGCGCTGCTTTCTCGCACGGTTCCAAACCGAAAACCTTGGGATGGGTGGTGGAGCTGAGGAGATGAAATTACAGATTAGCAGAGTCATTTGCCTCCTTCACAACTGGTATCTTGGTCTTATGTGTGAACAGTTTATCAGAAATTCTCTGCATTCAGAGACCTGTCTCTGATGTTTTCCTGCAGTCAGCTTTCCACATCACAGAAAAAGTTTGACAAGACTTACCAGGTGACTGATTAGCCTATTTGTGTACTCTCAGGGTTTTCTTCAAATGTGAAAAACATTTCCCTTGAGACACCCTGAACCCCCAAATCCAGGTGTTTATTTAGATTGTTTATCTTTCAGCATTTCAGACATTGTCATGAGAAGCCTCTAGGCTTGCTAGAATCCACTTTCTGGGTCTCCAGGTAGCCAGTGAAGGACCCACAATCTGGATTAGTTTTGGCAGAATGTCTTTTACTGGCTCCTTAAGGATGAGATGTGGTCTTCTGCAGAAGGGTAGCACGACCATTTCATTTCTAGAAGCCAAGACACCATACCATAGGCCGCTGCTGTCTTTGCTGCCATTCTCCACAGCGAAACTAAGGATTGAAGTGCTGTGGACACCAAAAAGTCTCCCCTGGCAGTGAGAAGGAGGAAGAACACCCCTCAGCATAGCCCAGGCTGTAAGCTTGATTACCAGGCTATGCACATAGACTTTTTGCAGTTCTGTGTCCTTTCCACAGCTGGCTCCACCTTCTGTATTAAAGCCCAGAGTAGTTTGGATGTTCACAAATTTCAGACTTCTGTTTCTAAAGTACCCTGTTTGTCTTTGGAGCATTTAGTGACTCATGGGGAAATTCTCAAATTGCAGCGGAGGTGCCAGGCGGTGTCCTCTATTATGCCAAGCACTTCCTTGAGATGGCCGAGTGTTGCCAAGACCATACTAATTGGAAAGCTTTCAGCAATGTACCAGCTTCTTAAAAGGTCAAACTTTCAGAGCACGGGAACGCAAATAAAGCTAAGGCTGAAATAGTCATGCTCTGTTTACTTTCCAGGAAGCTCATGATTTTCACAGCAGCTTGCAAAGATGATCTCACCATGGCCATGCTCTGCTTTGCAAAGACCAAGCAAAGAGGCATTGTGATGGCCCATCTGGCTATCTGTATTATCATCTATGTAAAACAGAGTGTAGGGCAACACAAAGCCACACAAAAGACATTTCTCACTCTTCTCTTCAATGACCCCACGGATAGAAGAGTATTCCTAGCTTTTTTAAGAATAAAAAAGGTAGGATGTAAATGCACAGTCATCTAGTTCAGTCTGAAAAGGAACAGAAAAAGGTCTTTTGGATGGTATTTTGATGACCTGGAAGGTATGAATATACTGTACTTCTGGTAATTTTTATCTGGAAAGTGGGCAGGTGCTTTCCACATTGTGCTCTGCTGATCTGGTCCCTGCGTTACAAACCAGGAATGAGGCCTGCAAGTAAACGCAAGACTGTGGGCATGGAGGGAGTCTTGGCATGTTTTTTGGGGTGTTCTGGTCTGGATAACCATGGGACAAGTAATGCTGGGTGCACCTCCATACAGAGCTGTCCACAGCGCTTGCTGTGCCAGAAGGACTGTGGGCGCAAATGGAAATGTTCTTGCCTGAAAGTGTGGAAGCAGCATGCAAGTGCCAGAAGACCTAAGTAACAGAGACTTGTGCTGTCACAAAACATCATGGAGACTTCCAGCACAATGCTTTAAACCCAAATCTAGTTCTAGTCTCAAGCCACTGAAAATGACAAGCTTAAAGAATGAGCTTGGAGTGGGCTCCATGTCCCAAGAAGCTAATCATCACAGTCAGTACTATTTTTTTAGGTTTATTTCTTGGCAGTTTCAGTGGAGAGACCAAAAAACCCACTGAGTCTCAACACAGAACCATACTGCCACCTTCTATCAACTTAGGTGTTGTGATATTTGTGGCCCACCTAGTGATGCCAACTGCATTGCAATGTCTGATTTGCAGCTAAAGACTGCTGATGCCTGACTTCACTGGAAACTATCCCGCAGTCAGACTGTCACCAATGTCTACATCTAGGTAAAAAATCGAGCCTCTGAGAAAGGCTAGTACAAAAAAAGAGAGTAAACTGCACCTCCATGCAGTTTTCTTTCCCAAATGCTTTACTGAGGACTCTCCATGCTTTGCTTTGTGTTGGGCACACTGTCAAATTTCACCACAAATGAGACAACATTGGAAAATGTATTAGATCAGAAGTCCATCTGGCTTAATATTGTGTCTCTAGCAACACCATATGTCTGGTGGGAAGTCTTAGGAAGTCTATGTAAGGAAGTTAGGTAGTGATCCTTGGCATCCTATGCTCTACCTGCTTCTGGCAATCTATGCTTTTTCTTAAGCATAATTATGCGTCTGCAACTTTGTATTTGATGACTCTGGACTCCTTTTATGAAGGATAAATCTTAATAGTGTTTTAATCCTCTGTGTCTGTTAGGACTTTTATTTTCTTCTTATTGCTGCTTATCCACATGAGGAAAAGGTTTGCTTGCAGCTATATGAAGAGTGAATTAACAAGGCAAAATGCTGCTGAAGGCAGATAATGGACTACCTGCACTACCTTCACTGCTGATCTACTGAGACTGCTAAGGGTTACTTGCTTCAACAGAAGATAAAAACTTCAGGATGGAAACAAGACTCATCAGTTCTCACTGCTGCTTTCTTACCTTCTGTAGTACTCTCCTGGGAAGATTCTGTGAAAAGATGGAATCCACAAATATCTGTGTCCCGACAGGATAGGTAAATGTCCTAGTCTTCCTGTGAGTCTTGCCGTATTAGTTGTCTCTTTTTTTATTCATCTTTTGTTTCTCATGCTCTGTTTCTTTTGTGTTTCTTATATTTTAAGAGTCCTATACTGAAAGAGTCTTTCTGTTTTCTTTAAACCGGTAACAGAATCCTAATGCCTAGGGCTTCAGAGAAATCAGGAACTCTGCAAAATCAGCATCTGAAGAATCAAGAATGGATTATGCTTTTTTTTAAACTGGTAATTTGTGGGAAACAGTTACTTGATTTTTTATCAGTAATAGCACATATAAACACTATCTTACCGAGATGAAACAGCTGTCCAAATTATGGGCATTTCTAGTATGTGGAGACTACACTTCTGTGTATGTTTTACTGTGTTTTTTCCATTCAAGGCTCTGTCAATGTGAAAGGTGAATAACCATCACAAAGCAGGTAATGGGCACTAGGAACTGTTGACACTTTTTATATCTGTATTGTGCCTAGAGATTTGCTGGCAATTCAAGTATGATTAAAAATAAATGATTGCAATAGCTGCAGATCCATCTCCAGACAGTTTTCTTGGCACTCAGCTTAGATAACCTTACAAGGTCCCTACAAAATCAGACATCTATGGCTGTAAGAAATCGAAAGAACAAGGTTTGTTTTGACCTAGAGAGAGACTTTCAGGGGACAGTGAATTCTCAGCTTGACAATTCACTGAACACTCACTCGTTTTTTTAAAAGGGTCATTGCCTCTGAATATAATTGCTCCTCAGTCAGTAGGCTAACTCTGTACTCCCAAGCAGCCTCTCCCATGCAGTGCAAGTGAGCTAAGCATTGCTACCACACGTGGGACTCATTAGTATTTAGCGAGTAACCAGCCCTTTGAATGTTAGCTAGCAAGGCCACCACAGCAAACTGCAAACTGTGACGACCAAGCAGCTGAGTGGGAGAGGTAGGGGAATTCCAACAGCCTGGGCAACGTAACAGTGTGTATATGAATATATCAATGGAGTAGCTAAAAGCTGATGGTTTTGGGGGGTTAAAAAGCTATTTAGTGTTGCTAGTTAGTGGCTCTCCCAAAAAAGGTGAAGGCTGTTGCAGTTAACAGTATCATTTTTGCAGCTCAAATATTGGAGATCAGGGATTTCATATTAGTAAATGGAGTTTTATATCTGAAGCACTGGTGTATTCCATGAATGGCCATACTACTTAGGTGCATCCCAAATTTTTAGAACTATCTCCCCAGTGCGAAAGCTGTTGCACATCAAGTTGTGAGACACGTGGTGACCTTCCACTTGGATCTGGGTTAGTATGTGGTTCAAACTCAAGAGATGGTCATGAGAGCCCTCGCAGCAGAGGGATGTAGTGCCAGAAGGAACCGAGCGCTTGTTGTCTTCAGTCAGTACTCTGAGTTCACAGGTTCAGGGCTGCAGAATGCCAAGACCAGAGGACCTTGCTGCATAGGTTGGGGGCAGATGGTTCAGGAAGATGACCCACTTTCTGTGACAACAGAGCTTTTGGGAGGGAGGACTAGGAAATACTGCTGGGAAGTGCAGGATGAAGGTACAGGAGAACGGCTGAAGAGTTTCGGAAGTGAGTACACTTTCTGGAATTGCGGTACTAATGCTGTCCCTGTGACCTCTAAGGACAATATCTACTGTGGGATGCATGGCCTGTGCCAGTACTTCCAAGGACAAGTCTCACTGTTTAAGAAAACATACCATGGCTAAGAAAACAAACAAGGACTAATGTTTTCCTACCTCATGTAATAAAACAAGGGGTAATGTGAATGCCTCCAAGTGCTGAGGAGGTGAAATGGTTGTTGAGTCACTTGAGCACTGAGACAGGGAGGTCATGTAGTGTTAAGGAAACTCAAGAGCTCTACAGAACATCCAGCTTCTCTGACAGCACCAGGAAAAGCTTTGGGACTTCTAAGAGTCTTCTATACCTTGTATAGCATTGTGCTACTAGACAAATGATGTTTGTGCTGCTTACTGCCAAAAGCAAATACTGCAGCTACCAGTTCCCTTGGATTGGCACCTTACTTTTAGATCTTCTTGGTTTCTGTCTTCTGTTGTTAAAACATCTGCTGTGTAGGAAGTGAAGAACTTGTTTTATTTGGGAAGATGTTGAGAAGAATTGGGCATCTGCATACATCTATGGCTTGGGGTGCCAATTATGCATGAAAATACCAATGTGATAAAACCACAGGAACAGAAACAGGAAAATGCAATCCTGAATGTCACGGATTTTTGCATTACTTGGCACATGCCAGTTTATGTAATACAGTGCCATTGCATTCAGTGCCATCAGCTAGGCTGAGAACACCTAGACTCAGACATGAAAAGACTCAGGCATAGAAATATCCTATGCAAGTTGGGATTTAAAGCTGAAAATGTATAAGATGCTGCCAGCAGTTAACCCTGACATACTCCAAAGTTGGACTGTTGGGTTTTGAGGTCTTTCTAGCAGGTTCTGGCTTCTGTATGATTTTCAGCGCTGCAAAGCTAGAGGATTTGGCTCAAAGACTTTTCCCCCCTTGGTGCCCTGGTTGTTATGTCTACTATCATTTTGAGGTTTGCATCAAACTCGGTTGTCGTGTATTTTTGCAGTGTGTAAGAACCCCAGGTATTCAGAATATAAATACACAGAAAAGATGGTCTCAGCTCCAAAAAAGCAGGCAAGACAATATTGCCTTCTGGTCCCGTGGAGTTTGAGCCTGCTGGGAACTGTGAAGAGACAAGGAAGGTCTAAACAGAGCAACTGTTGGGAAGGGTAATTACAGCTATTTTCTATAAGCAATGAAGTGACTGAAATCTAGGAAATGCTTTCACAGTACTTGATTGATTGATGGGGTGCACTAACTGCCTCGCTGAATCTGATTCAGAACTATTCTGTGCATCTGGATAGCTGGCTGGAGGAAAAATGCTTCAGGAACTCAATTTCTAATTGGCATCTCAAATAATTAAAATGATTTCATCATTTATTCAGTTAGCCTCTCCTTACCAAAATTCAACTCCATGAATTATTCTTTGAGGGAAATGAGAAAAGGGCAACCCAATATACAGTGGAGTGCAGTGCCAGTGACTGAACCCTACAGTGACAGATGTTAACGTGGATTCAGCTTTTACCACCACCTAGAATACTGCTTTTAATTTTCATAAGGTACAGAATGAGGGAATATGGCTGAAAACACTTTCCATACTTTTACAACAACTTCTAAGGAAAAATTATTATGTAAAGGTTTCTGCCCCATGATAGTGCTGGTTGTGTTTAACGGACATCTCGTATATCAGCAGAATTGCTGTTAGTGCAGCATGATCTCTGCCAGGGAACTGCTGCAGAATCTTGAAAAACTGTTTAGTTTTAGTTGCTAATCACTGGAAAGGGGTAGCATTAAGTGGTCTGCTCTGCTGTGAAGAGCTGACATGCTTTTAGAGCTGTGCTGTTTTGCAATGAGTCTTCTGTCTTTCACATATGAAGCAATAGCATTTTATCTTGCCCTATGTAACCAATACATTTAACTGGTCATCTAGCTGTTAATAAATTTCTCATGACCCCTTGATAAAAGAAATGCAATTGGTAGTGCTAAGCAAAGTTTCAGAAGAAAAAGAACAAAACAAATGAAATTTTTAAAAAAACAAACAATGTAGAACTCTGTTCATGGGCTTTTCCCTACTGGGGAAAACTAACTGGTGAATATTTATGGGGTGCAGAGGGAGATGAAAGAAAATTATTCACAGTGAAGCAATGAATTTCAAATTTTAGCAGATGAAAATTCACAGCTGAACTTCTGCAAGTGGAGGTTTTGTTCAGAAACTGTCCCATGTGTTCAGGCTTGGGAAGTGGAGACGTTCCCAGGGCCTCCAGGAGATGGTGTATGCAGAATACATTTGAAAGCTCACTTTCCATTCTCTGTTGCAAAAACTGTCAGTGGAGCTGATGCTTGGCTTGCCAGGATAATGTCAGATTTTGTTAAAATCCTGTCACTTTGAATCCAACTCAGTTAGGTCATTAGTTGGCATAAATCTTTACAGCTGCATTGAAGTCAATAAGCAGTTTCAATCTAGAAACAAATGCACAGTCCAGTACTGACAGTTTATTCTCCTGCATTGCAACAAGAGCATACATGAAAATAAATTGTGACTTAGGTCTCCATTTAAAAATATAAAGCCTCTGTATTGACACTCCCTGTGTGAGTGCTAATAATTAATTATATGATCTGCTCTGCTCCTCTGCGTGCTGCAGAAGCTGTACAGCTAAGGGATGAGACTGGGGACTGTAGTCTGTGGTAGGTAAGCTAATTTCTCAGGATTGCCTTGCTGATTGAGTTGCTGGACAGTGTTTTAGTGCAAAAAGCTCCATAAGAACAAAACTCTGGTGAATATGCAGTTAAAGGTGTGTTTATCCCTGTTTTTAATAGCACTTAAAGAGTTTTCTGCACAGTGGGATCTTTGAGTTGGGATTTATTTCAGGAGAGCTGAGAACTGTAAGATCGTAAGCGTAAATTATTGTAGGAAGAATTGATAGAGGAAAAAAAAAAAAAAGGGATCTAATTCCCAACAGGCAATAGATCAACTGTTTTCAGTTGTACTTCAGCAGCACAAAGCAGCCGTAAAAATGCTCCAGACTGAGTCACTTCATCTGCCATGTTCTTTTGCTTCCTACTTGTAAAATAGGGCTAATGCTGCTCTAAGGCAGGTGAAATCCTTTTCACATTAGAAGCAAGGGAAGGAGAGCTGTTTGGCTGAATACATGCTCAAACTACCAAAGAGACATGGGAGATTTCTCATTAAATAATCCCTCTTGGCCTTTATCCCGAGTCTCAGGTCTGTGGATGAAAAGGTATCACAGTTCTCTACAAGCAACTGAGGGCTGGAAGGGGAAACCTAATGTGACAATAGCTTAAAATGTAGGTAGCCTTCTCTACTTCAAAACAATCACCTTTCAAATCCTTTTTCTTAGAAATTTGTCCTGCTCCAGCTGTTGCTAGTTGATTAGGGCAACACTGTCAGTCCTCCTGGCCCCTGGCCATATGACAATTGTCCCCCAAGTACCAGGGCTGAACACAGTCCTCTATGGTGACACTGTCTAAACTTGCAAGGAAAGGCTAGTGCTCTGTGGTTTCCAGGAAAGGAACAGACAACGGTTTCCTGTTGCAAATGGGTCACCAGTTACTAGGATGAAGAGGTTTCCAATTGCAGATCATGGAACTGTCTACCAGTGCTGCCCTAATTTCTTAAATATATTATTTTCTGTTGGCTTTTGGTTCAAAAGCATCAAGTGAAGGTAAATCAGGAGTCCTTTGTTACTGACATATCCAACATTGGAACTAAATGTTATTTTTTTTCCTTCTTGGAATCAGTTTGGAACAGTGAGGCATGTATTAAGCATGGAGTGTAAAAGAAAAATGATGGGCTCACTCGTATGCCTTGACCTCTCTCACAGTGAAATATGGCCGACAGTATTTGACTTTACCTGGTGTTCAGCCAAATCTTATTGTACTCAATGAAAACTACTTTTTTTCTAGAGGGCTTGACCCCTTGGAATCCCTGAAATCCAGGGGATCAGTGTGGGAGCTGAGGGAGGACTTCTATCACTAGGAAGGTGAGCCAGGCTAGTATCCGGGTCTCTGTTTATAGATCACAATGGCTGTGACTTTTGTGAACAATAATAAATATCCTCAATACTGCTAAGTCAGCTGTACAATGATCTTCCATCTGCCAGGTGATAAGATCAACCTTAAGCATCTTCACTGTTCTCTGCTCCTCTTTGCCAGTTTCTTCAGTAACATCTCCTCATATTTCTCTGATTACATTATTTCCTGCAAGGGTCTGAGTCCCATCTACGATGCAGTTGCTATTTCTGGTGGTGTGCTCACTTTCATTTTTTTAAAAACAATGTGACATATAGGTACACTGCAGATTGAGACTAGGAAACTGATGTGAATACCGCTGGGAAAATGCTGAAACACATTAATTCCTTCTGGTGCTGAAAGAACAACCTTCGTGACCAGCATCACATGGAATAAAGACGTCAGGACTTCCTCCCTTCCACCCCTACCCCTACATTCTTTGGATCAAACAATTAGCATGGTGAGGTAGAGAGTGGACAAGACAATAGGTGACAGTGCAAAGGCATTCTGTGTAGGTGAAGACCTGGAGCAGTAGGGGTTAATATACAAAGATACCAAAAAGAAAATGGCAAGAAGGCATAAAAAGGCAGGTCTTGATGGGAAAGGAAACTTGATATGGAGGACACGGCAGTGCATTATCTGATAAACTGGATATCAGAATGATAAAAATCTGAACTAGACAGATTCTGAGCCTCCAAAGCTGTAACTTTACAAGAAAGCTTTAGCGAGGTGATGGGGAAGCTAAACAAGTCAAGTGGTCACCACTTGGCTAAAGAAGCCAAGATTTCACCTCCATAAATTGTAGGTGTCTTTCATTGCTGTATGAGATTGCTCTACAACGCCTGTTCTTTATTCTGACTTGAGTCTGATGCTTAATTTCTCCTTTGTCTGAGATTTTTTCCCTTTGGTCTCTGTGACACTTAAAGTCCTGAGTTCAGATCCTTCACTGACTCATTAATATTCAAAAAAGCATCATGTATTAATTAGCAGGCTGTGATGCTGTGAGTCATGACCTTTCTGTGCCCAGTGACCTTCTGCACAGAAACATACTCTATAGATTTTGGGGCCAAATTCTTTTAATCCTGCAGTCCCATACAAATACTAAACCCCATGGGAGCAGTAAGATTGCTGTTAACTTCACTGACTTTGTTGCTTGGCTTTTTGCTATACAATTTAATATATTTAAAACAAATTTAAATACATGCTATTTCATTATATATTTAATACTCAGCAGTGCAAGTGGCATTCCTTATAATGATACATCTTAGGTTGCTGCCATGAAAGAACATGGCAGTCTTTAAGAGCATTTTCTTCAGTGTAATTCTTACGAGACTTCCTTTTTTCAGGAAGAAAATTTATCAATAAACACACAACAGTTATGGCCTCACTCTAAAGCTTGATGAACTTGAGGGAAAATATCATTAAATGCAGGGGTATTTGAATCATGCCCCTAATGATGAAAAAGGCCTATGTAGTGGCTGGACCTTTCCTTTGGTATTGCTAAAGCTCAGCTGCAGTTAATTTCCAGTTGGAATTTCTGGACTATTTTAATACATGTAACAGGGAGCTTTTAACTGATATAATAATGGACATAAGGCCTCTAAATTAACTGAGATTTTCATAAATCAGAAATGAGAGCTCACACTCTCACATTTTATATTTTAAATCTAGAAACAAAAATCTGGGTGATTGTATATATTGAATCCCTGAGTAACAGAATCTCATAAATATCTTGCCTGGATTACTCAAAGTGCTTAGTTTTGTAATAAAAAGATGGACAGCTTGTAAGAGCAAGTGTTCAGATAATGGACTGGAAGAGAAGCAGAGACTTCTGAGGAGTAATACCAAAGCACACCACGGCTGTTGAAAGCACTGTTGAATGAGACTTGTCAGAGTGATTGTACGTGTCTGCAGTGTATTTCTTGGGGCATCTATGGTTTTTGTGAGACATCACTACTGGCCGTGCTAGTACACCATCATGCATGATGGAGAGTAGGCACTTTCCGGGAATGGTCTGGGTGATCTCGCCCTGAAGTAAGTGTCTTCAACAGCAGCCCAATGTGTCCACTTTCCCTAACTAACTGTAAAAGCATATTAGACTGAGTAAATAATTTGTAATGTCTCCACTGCAGATGTGTAGTTAGATGAGATAATGCAATAAAATTGCTGAGGGTGGGATTCACAGGTGTAGCCCTTTTTGTTAAATAAATCTCAATAGGTTTGATATTTTCTGTCAAAATACAATGTGGAAAGGAACTCCGCTATTGTCAAAGGGTGTTTTGAAGGTAAAGTGATGCAGAGAAGTAAAACTATAACCATAGTAAATTAACAGGCATAGCTACTCAAGTGTATCCTAAAGATGGCAAAGAAAAGTTGACAGCTGTCACAGAAGTGACAATGGTCGGGTAGCACCTGAAAAGCTCATTATATTGTTGAAAGAATGACACTTTTAGCAGAAAGAAAGGCCAGGCGTTGGACCACCTTATGGAAAAATCTGTCCAGCTCCTCAGCTTCTGCTGTTGCATGCCTTCTTGCTGGAATGTCTGAAATGTTTCTTCTGTCCTCTGGGCTTCCACAATTATTTTGCCCCAGGTAATCTGAACTACTCAAGAGACTCCTGCCTTTATGGTGCATCTCCAACTTGCGCTCTTGCATTAGAAGCCTGAAAGCAAAGACCCTGCTTCAAGTCCCTTTGCCACTAAAAAAACCAACTCCCTGGGGAGATCCTGTAATACGGTATCATATTGTTGGATTTGATAACAAAGGGTTTTACTGGATCCAGCCTTAGTTGCAGGCTTGCTGGCCAGAGGAAGGCACTGACACTGCTATGCACTTACAGATAATTTCTTCTTTTCCCTGTCTGTGGCACTGAGACCTAGATTACTCATATGCAGATAGTACCACCTTATGGAAACCATACCAGAAACTGAAAGATAAAATATCTGGATTTGTCCCAAGACTGGCTAAAAGAGGCAACAGCCATAAAGATATATGCTTCTGAAGCAGAATAGTAACAATTCTCTTTTTTGTGCCCAGAGCCCCTTGCTTATCAATGTGCCCCTTCTCTGCTCAGCCTGTGCCTGCAAGGCTGTGTACTCAGCTGCTGCTGTAGATCTGTAATGCAATTACCACCTATCAATCAGGAAAAAGACAACAGTGGCCAGCTGTCCTAGACGTATCTGTCCCCATCTGCATACCTACATGCTCCTCTGGCACCAGCTCTGTTTTAAGGAGTTACCTGTTGCAACCTAGTTTTGCCACTGAAAATGGGCATTGGACCCAGCAAAGGATAAAAACTTTGGGTGGTGGCTTTTTCAGCTACAGATATAATAATATCGTATATATCAATATGAGTATTATGTCAATATAGAGTATAATGTCATCACCAAGGGGCTAAGGAGCTATACAATAAAAAAAGCGATAATCAGGTTTGGGAGATGTCAGGAATAAAGCCAGCTGTTTCCAGGACATTACAGGTAGGTAGAACAAATGATCAGACCAGCCCAAAGGCAGGCTGCTGGTCTGCATGCCTGTAGGCTGAATAACTGACCTTGTGAAGAAGTCAACTTGCACAACAGCATACCTGGTCTGCCAAGCATTCTGACAAAGAAGAATGTTGTAATTTTTTGTGCATCCAAAGATGTGACATTAGGAGAAAAACTGAAATAAGCCTCTGTTATTCAGGTGAGAGAAAGGATAAAAGTAGTATAAAATTATCCAAATACAGGGTTTTTCCTCCATCTCTACCTCCTCTGCAAACAAGCTTTTAAGCTTCTGTGCCATGTATTGTAGAGAGCTTTCTAAGAGGTAATCAGGACACTGCTACAGCGTTCATCCAGGTAATTGGCACATTCATTCTGTAGCTATCCTCTTGAGCTCAAACAACAGACTGAACATGTTCAGGTGAGTTTCTTCCCCAAAAGCTGTGTTTGCCAGTTTCCACTGGCAAGAGATGATACTCTAAAATGTGTAAGATTAGAAAATGAGAGGAGAGGGGGCAGCTGTGGCCCAAAGCTTCCCATTGTCTTAGAAAAGTAAGATTTTTAGATGGCAGGACATTGCTTTAATATTTCTGCAACTTACTATGTTGTAGCTCTTACTGTAAGGAGTCACCTGAAATGTGACCTAGTAAAGGGAGTAGCCAGATTTGATGGATACTCCAGAGGTTTGGCTTTAGTGACTCACCCTTGTTAAGATTCTTACACAGAAAATACATACTAAGTTCCCCAGATTCAAGACATATTCCAGGAACTTAATTCTCCTGTCTCCCACTGCTTGCCTTCTGCTCTGGATTGTCTTGTCTCACTGGCCGCTCCTTTCAGCAACGTGATGGTATTTCTATATTCCCTTACTTCTCCTTCTACATCATTAGTGCATTTAAAGCTCCAGTAGAGATATGTCTAAGTCTGTATTTCACTTTACCTTGTGATTAGTGGTTGTACCCCAACTCATTTCTTTTGATTTCCGATTAAAATGTTGTACCTTAGAGACTTCAGCAACACAGGAGGACCATCTTTCCTTTGCTGAGCTGCAACGAGCAACTCCTAAGCACTGTACTGCTTGGTCAATTAAACATCACTGTTACATGAATTTTTGTAGAAAGGCAGATGCTATTTATTCAGGCAATATCTAACGTCTTTTTTTAGACAAGAGAGAGCATACATATTCCTGGAAATACTGACTTTAGATACCAGTTCTCTAACCTTGAAAAACACCTTTTAATTTTTCCCAACTTGTTTTCCTTCCTGACTGTTTGCAATGGTAATTGGTCAATGCCAGTCGCCAATCAGATGGGATTTGCTGTTTGTGGCTGCCAGCCTGAAGAAATTGTATCTCTTACATCACCTCAAGAAGGTTGCTCCTCTATTTTGGGTTTGTTTTTTAAATACATTTCAAAAGCAAGGGCATATGCATCCTGAGAGGAGCAGCAGAATGTTTAAAAGTATATTAAAGCTAAAAAGATTATTTCTGCATCCTGCTACCATCTTTCTGGAATGAGTCTCCACCACTGAAAAGAAAGAGGTAAGCAGATCTGGGAAAAAAAAGTACAATCTTTAAATCATGTAAAAAATGCTTTATGCAACTAACTAAAAAGTGGTGCATGTACCTCTGCAACTGTTGTGCAGAGGTTTTTCCTAAACCTAAGCTTTAAGTCTTAGAGAGAACTTTGAATGGGCACAGCTCAGGCTTTGTGTGAGAAAAGATTAAACCACTACATTTTCTATTATAGCTACTCTTACAGACTAAAACTTTGGAGACAAATGCATGAATGAAATATATGAAACTATTTTGTAGTTCATGTATTGGCACGCAATCCTCTTCCATAAAATCTACCTTGTCTTATTCCCACACTGGGCTCTGATAACTACTGAGAAGCTTAGATCTAGTCCATGAAGCAGAGAAGTGCCTGTCTAGGAAAGGCCAGTAATGCCTCTGATTTAATGGGATCACTGAGGTTACTAACTGTGAGTCATCAGTGTTTCTGTTCAGGACGAAGACCTGTATTTGCAGCACCTGATATGCTTCAATACTCTGAGCTTAATTTTGTAACACAACAGCCAAGCTTTACAGCACAGCTTTAGATAATTTCATTTTTTTGTAATTGCAGAAATTTCCCAATACCTGTCTTATGAATTCCATGTGTAGTCACAGTAATTATGCAGAAAAACAGGATGTAATCTGATGCAATTTGATTTGATGGATTAGGTGATGCCCATGCAAAGAGTGGAGGACTAACCTCATTTTCAAGCCAATATTGCAGCTCACACAACAATGACCATAACACAGATATTCCTGGAGCTGGGGAAATTCAGCTGAAAGCTCTCCTTTGCTTGTTCAGAATGCTCTGAATAAAACAATAAATGATTCCTGGACTTTTGCAGCTTAAACTGATGTAGTATCTATGATATTTTTTATGGGAGGGGAAGGGCAGATTATTAGTAGCAATTTGCTTTAAGCCGTAAATCAATTTTAGAGTGCTTCAGGCCAACCATAAAAAGTATTATTCTTTGTTTAAAATATTTCTGGTAGAAACAATCTAGATAATATTGGAGGAAGTGAGTCAGAAATACTCACAAAGTCAAAACTGCGTGGTCATTAGTCTGAATGCAAGGTTTTACTAACGTAACATATGAAGCTTGACCTTTGCTGTCTGGAGGGACATATGTAACCTTTATTTACACAATTTATGAAAGCAAAATAAATGTTCAGTTCTTAAGTTCTTAAAATGACTTTTTCCAGTGGCACAATGTTATATCAATTCAGTCACCTGAGACAAATTAATGGTGGATGGTTCCAAAGCTATGTACCAGCAGTTAGGTCATGAGTATAAAACTGCAGACAATACAACCACACCTTCACTGGAGAAAGTGCCAAACAAGGAAAATTTGCTGTCAGGTGAAGAGGATGCCAGCTGCTGTGTCACCTGCAGCAATGTGTTCTCTCTACAAATCATTCTGCATGCATGTTTTCATGATCATGGCAAATAAAATCAGAATAGTCTTATAAAATGACTGGACTTAAATTCCAGCTGAAGATCCGTTCATCCTGCCTTGGGAGTTGGGGAGAGAGTGGGTGGAGGCAGTCCCGCTTCTACATTTTTCCTTGCCTTACCAAAAAGTACTAGGAAGTCTGAGCTATTTGCAGATGGGTTGTCTACAACAAAATTTATCTCCTCCCATGACAGTTCCTCAGCAGAAACAACACTGCAAATCAAATGTCTGACTAGTTGTAAAGTGAATTTCACTGTTTTGATGCATAAGGCAGGATTTTTCAAGAGATTTCAGTTCTGCTCCATTTGATTTAGCTTTCACGGGGAATTTTACCAGTAATGCCTATGTAAGCACCATTATGGCTTGTGAAATATGGCTTGCAAAATCCTGCCTAGAACATCAGTGGTTTTGTTTTCATGCTGTGTGGTTGGTTTGTTTGAATCAATCTCAAGATGACCCAAACCATCCAACTGATCAAAACAACTACAGCCAAAGTGACTTCAGAACTGAAATCAAACCCTTAATCTGCATGTAGAAGCCATTTTTCTTCTCTGCAGTGGGCAACACCAAAATCCTTCACTTTCCTCCTCGCTCTCAGTCTTTGACATCCCACCCCTACACTATGGATGTTTAAAGATATTCTCTCTCTGAAATTTCCTAATGAAGTGCCATCACGTGGTAACTAATTGTAAGTGTAGCTGCTGTTCTGCACACAGATTGGTTTCTGATTTTGTTGGAAACCATAAATTACACCACAGTGAATTTTGACTGGGAAGAAGAAAAGGCTGTGTTAATAACAACAGACATGCTTTACCTTTGGGTCATGTATTCCAGAAAGCTCTTCATAGATCTTCTCTCCTACCATCACAGCAGCTAGGTTGGCTGTGTACGTGGACAAGCAAAACAGACAGAAAATAGCCCAGAGATTCATTAAAAACCTTCCAGTCCAGCACTTGGGGGGTTTGATGGCAGCTGTTCTTCCAAACAAGATTGCATAGCAGACATTCAGGGCAGAGGAGAAAGAGAAGACTTTGTTCCTATTTCTTCCTTTGGGGGTCATCCCAAAAGGACTTTTCCACTCATACAAGGTGAGGAATACAGCTGTGATGTGGAGAGCCACAAATATCCCCAGCCACATAGTCCAGTGAAGTGGCCACATAAAGGCTCCAATAGGAGCTGCTGTGTCTCTGGTCCTCACCAAGATGCCCAAGCTGGTTGAAAAGAAAGGGCTGGTGAAATCAATTACTTGGCTGCGGGCAGTGTTAATGCTAAATGACGTCACTGCCATGTGAGCTGTGCCAGCAAGAAGGTCTCCCACCAGCCCTGTCCAGTGGCCATTCTTCCAGGCTCCATATTTTCCATCACCAACAATATACAAGTCAAAATCAAAATTCATATCCTCAGCTAGCTTCTCCAGCAGGTCAATACAGTAGCCATAGCAACACTTCTTCAGCTCAATGGGAACGGTGTCATTTCCTCCTTGAAGGGTTTCAAACAGGTTATCCAGCACGGCTGAATCGTTAGTCAAAGGATCCAGGCACAGCTGCCCTGCTGGGCAAAGACCTTCATCATCTACATCTCTTGTAAAGACGAATGGATGCTCAATGAGAGTTACCACTCTGAGGTGCAGCCGGGTGGGGTGTTGTATGTGATTTTTATGTCTCTGGGCCTGTTCTGGCCATATCCCATAGTCCATGATTATCTTTCCTTCTTGCCAGCTCCCCAGACGAGTCCACATCGGGTTCCCAACAGGGTCGTGCTGCAGATTCCAGATGAAGAAGTTGTTTTCTGAGCTGACAACAGAGGAACCTTTCACCTTAATGTGGCCACTGAGACCATCAAAACTTGTGTTGGCTAAAAACCTGTTGGAGGGAGAAAGCAGAGCAATCAGAAGCAGACAACTGACGTCATCATGCTAAAGCATATGCAGACACCATGAATTTATGTTTAGGAGAATAGATTGGGGATGTTGTTGAACACCTGGATCATTAATAGCTTTTCTATGGCACGATGAACAAGCCACTTAATTTATGACTAAAGTACTTGGAAATGCTCTCCTGCATATCTCATCATCTAATGTAAATGAAAACTCTTCAGGAAAGATACTCTTTTTACTTACTAGAGAAGAATGAGAGAACACCAATTTTTTCAGCTACCTTTGCCTCATAAATTAATGAAACATAGGTTAGTTCTAAACTGAACTCACCAGATCTTTAGTCAGTTCCCTAGATAAAAATGTGCATGAAAATGGAAGGGTGGAAATTATGTATCAAATGTCCTTCCAAGAAAAATCCTATAATCTCAGTAAGTTACATAAGAGAGGGTACTGAAGTGCTGTCAACAGCTTTCAAGCACTCTGAAGTGAACCAATCTGGATTCAGACATGCAAATTTGACATTGGTAAATCACTGTTAGCCACTTCAGAATGAAGAAAGGGACTCAGTGAAAGATGGTTGCCCTAGGACAGTCCATTTCAATTCTTACCAAAAACAAAGAAGTTTCCTAAAATATCCGCAAAAATAGTGTTCTCGAAAGTGCAATTTTGACACTGTAGTAAATCTCATGAAGTGTGCCAGTTTTGGACTGCACATTTTGCATTGAGATTTCTCAGTTTTTACTATTCCAGATATTCACAATAAAGTTAAGTATTTCCTTTGTATTGGGTGGCAATGTTTGCTAGTAGTTGTTGCCCTGCATGTTGAATTCAGCTTCTGGTAAGTCATTATCAAAGAGGCTAATACAACGTAGATAAAGGAACAGGGAACTGAGCAGGAAGTAAGTGCTATGAGGAGAAAAATCCTTTTTAGTGTAAACACCATGACCAGCTGAACTGCACTCTCTTAATAACAAAGCTGCTATGCGTTTTGCAGGGACTGTAGAGGAACCCTGCTAAGTATGGTGATTCCATTAGAAACAACTGAGTTAAAATGCTGCTAACACGGTGCAAGGTAGGTCAGGCATATATTTTTCAGTAAGAGGCATTCAGAAGACACACTATTTAGCTCTCACAGTAGAATATACCACCTCACATTAGTTCTGGGAATTGGATGAAAGCAACTATTGAAAGAAATATAAAGGCTGTAGCTGTCATTCCAGCCTCAATAAGCAAGACATAAACTTTAAGCAGTGTTAATTGTTTATCAATAGTTAGAAGGGATTAAAAATAACCTCAAATCAATTTGAAAAGGATAAATCCACAGCAAGTGTGCGTGCATGCATACTTCCACCCCTTTGTTTTGAAAACTTTTGATGATTTTTTTATAGAGTTTCAGCAGAAAACTCCAGACTCTGTATGTCTCAAGATCATGTCAGTTTTTGTCCTCAGCAAAGGGTAAATTTACGAAACTAAATAATGCAGTTTTGAGTATGGTTGTGTGTGTGACAGCCTTCTCTGCGATGTCTTCAGAATTCTTCTTATGCAGTCTGTTTTGAGTAGGTTGAGTTTGGAGAAAGATGATACAGTCAATACTGTCAAAAGCAATTGATCTGTACATGTGTTAACTTGGGCCTGAAAATTATGCCTAAAAACACACACAGGTGTTTATAAATTAGATACATGCATAAATGTGGTTCTCACTTTTAAAATCCTTTACCACTTAGTCTAGCATTAGCTAAATGATACCGTAACTTCATTAATCAGTGATGTCTGTCACTGTTTGATGAGTCCCTTCCTCCTACCCTGTGTTTCGTATTTGATGGTGTACTTGCATGTTTCTGTATGTAAACACTATCAAGACAAAGTTTATAGGGGAAGGTAATCTTAAGCACTAAAGAAAGGTTTATGTGCCCATAAACTTATATGGTTTTTATCTCTCCTCCTCAGTCTTTGTAAAAAATTGTGCAACTTTTTCCTTACAAGCCTTGCTGGGCTTATATGCTGAAGCCATCACTTTGACAGTAACTGTAAAACCATTGCATGTGGAGGTGGGCCTGTATGTAAAATTTTGAAAGAATTAAGTGTGAAAAATAGTGCTAACAGTTCACAAAATGCCAAAATTGAGGGACACAAGTGCTCAGATGGAATAAGCTATCAAAGGTCTAATGAATTTGGCCCCATGTTGCCACTACAGCACGACTTGCATATCAGAATGCTGCAAGACCAGGTGCTTTGGGAGTAGCTAAAGGTATGGAATAATACATTAGATGTATTTTCTCCAGGTAGCATGAGAACAGTGGAATTTATGCACTGTGTTCTCTGACATTCACTGTAGAAATAAGTGTGCCCATGAGGGTGAATTGAGCCCTCTGTACCTGTCCTGTGGTTGAATTGTGTTAGAAGCGGTTACCTGAGAGATTTAGTAGCATTTAAAAGTATGAGTCCACTACCTTATTGAGTTAGTGGCTTACTTTTGCAGCTGATTTGCATGTTCTATATATTTGGTAGTGACAGGACATTAATCAAAATAAATGAGGGGAACCATGTGGGAGATACATTTTAACAACACTTTGTTTTATATGCGAGTGGCTAGGCTGCTAATCATTTGCATATGCTGTATGCAGCACTAGTGAAACTCATGCCAGGGACTTCACGTAAAAACTCCCTTACTCAATAACTTTAGGAAATAGATAAGAGGATCTGACTACATTATTTAAGCCACAATCTCTAGTGTGAATCTTTCAGAATTGCAAGTGCTGAGTATTGCATTGATACATTGGCAATATCTGAGCACTATCTTTTGATAGATTTGTATGGAAAGATGATGTATACAAATTTCAGAATGCGAAGGGCCAGATTCTCAAGTCTGACAGCTGAATGAACTTCCTTGATGCTATGTCAATATGTGTGAGCTGATGATCACACTGATAGCCTGTGATAAAATCACTTCAGTTTGACCGATGAGTCCAAAGTGTGTCATTTGCCCATTTCAGTTTTATTTGTTTTTCATGTGCTTTGTTGTAAGAAATGCTTATTAGAGCTTTTGCAGTACTACCATACTCTAGCAGTGACACCTTTGTAGTACCTTTAATAATGATTTAATTAAATGATTTCATTTTCTTTCAAGCTTGATGGCTTGGTTGGAAAGTTTACTGGAGGCAAGAACTAGAATGGGCAAGCAAATAGCAGACTGCTGAAATTACCCAAGAAGCAGAGTTATAAGCTGTAAGACTAGTTGAAGCTGTAAGACAAGATGAGGCTTTGAAATTTTAATGCCTTGTTCTGCCAACAAGGATGCTCCTATGAGCAGTCAGGAACAGATCAGGGAATCAATCTCATCGTAAGAGGAATGAGGGATAGAGACTTACAACAGTATAATCTTCAGGGGTTTGTACATCTATATCCATATCTATACCCATATAGATAAAGGCATGCTTTGCCATGGACCAGATCTTGGTCTTGTACACAATCATTATTCTGCTCCTGGGTGTCATTTAAATGTCTGCACAGCCAATGTATGAGTGCAGTGTTGGCAATGAAAACTCAGGTGTCAGCTGTGCCAGCTTGTGGGACGGCTGTTTAACTACACACTGCAGTTAAAAGAGGTGAAGGTCTGTGCCACTATGCCTTCTCCATCCCCGCCCACTGTAGCTCCCAGGCTGTGTATCAGGACAGATGTGTTCATTCAGACAGAAAAATGCCCACATTAGTAAACACTCAATTAAGCACCAGATAAAAATTTCTTTTGGAGGCGCACCACTTTCCTAGAAGCACTCGTGCAATGGACAAGGTTGGTCACAGTTAAGCCACTCATCTGTGCTTCACGCCTGAGAAATTATTGGTACCACTCTAAGTTAATAGTTAATACTGCTAACTCAAATACATCAGAACCGACCAGCAGGTATCTGTCTCACTCACACACTATAAAAACAGCTGCAATGATTCAGGACAGGGGTTTATCTAACTTGTTATTTTGTCTTTAAGAGGGTCCACAGGCAGATGCCTAGGGAAAAAAAAGGCTAAGCATATGATCCTTTTTCTTTTCCACAATAACTTTACCGTGATTAAAGGACAAGAAATTTCACAGACGTGAAATTGCATAATGTCTACCAAAATATAACAAAAGTTGCAGCAGTCACTGTTCATGAGAGAGCTAATGCTTTTCTGTAGAAAGCAATGATGAAGAAATATTTTGCAGGTAAGAGTTTTAATTTTGCTCTCCTTTTTCTTTGCCCCTTCCTTAACCCTCAGAAAGTCTGTTTGTAAAACTACTGTCCTCAAATATTTGTTACTTTAAGAAACCTCTTGCTGAGCTTTACTTTTCAGGGACTTAGGTATGATCTAGTTAAAATACACAGAATACTGAGATAAAATTAGTATCACAAGTCAGTGGGGATATTGCAAGCCAGTGCTGTATTTGTTCCCAAGCTTTGTTTCACTCTTTGGAAATGTGGTTTTTGACTCCTAAGTTATGGATGAGTGCTGACTAGGGAACTGTTAGGGACTCAAATGGTTGTGTTTTGAGCAGTGCTGTTACTACAGTATTGTGAAGACACATCTCAGATATCATTTCAAAAAAAGTTGTAAACATACAAAAAGCTTCAAGAATTTTTATCCTAACTCCATCCAACAAAATCTGTATGCTAAAAACAAGGTGTAATGCAGGGGAAACATGCAACAGTCACTGGATGTAAAGTAGCTGATGAATTTACATACTTAGCAAAAGCCATTTTATTTTCAAAAAGAAGCATGCAATTTTTCCTCTCATGTTAAAACCAAGAATATTTCTAGACATGAATCCCCAAGCGGTTTTGGGAATAACTTCCATATAGTGACATGCAGTGATCTACAGGAATAGTTTTAGCAGAAGCTGAAAGAGGACCCTCTTACACCAAGCAAGAGAGAACACTTCGTAGTTTTGAGTGCTCTCACCAGCAGCAGTGGCCTGTGAGGTGGTCAAGGTGCATTTTTTTGTTTCTTTTCCTTGGAAGCATACTGGCAAGGACTACACATCTCCTTTTATACTCTTTGATTGCTTTGGTAGATAAAATATTCTTATTGTGCTTTGTATTCTCTCAGGTAACTCAAAACCTCAGAGAATTTGACACTAGCCTTGACTATTCCCTCTTACGTGCATAAACATAATACAAAATACTTTCAGGCACAGTCTGTAGCCTAGTCTGCATTTACTGTGTGATCTCTACTTCTGTGGAACAGTGTCATCTTCTACAACTGGCTTAATGTCCCTCTCTGGCTAAATTTAAGTTTCATTATTTGCCCAGAAGTAATGAAGGAGGAGGATGTACTGCAACAAATGCATGTATGAGGGAGGGTTAACAGCATGATAGCTAAGCCACTGAAAATGGTTGGGAGGGGGAGGAAAATTATTTTTCTTGTACATCACAAATATTAGCTACAAAAAAGAAAAACGGGAAAAACTTACTTTGACAAATACTGTCCTGAAGTGATATTCTTTTCATCTGTATCCATGCAATTCATTGTACTTGGAATAAGAGCTAGTTCAGGCTGAATCATGGTGGCTGCTGCTACAGCTCTTGCTACCAGCTCCATTGCATCCTGTACATAATGCTCAAAGAGTGACTGTGTTGTCTTGCCATGAGCAATAAGACCAAGTGGCAAACCTTCTGTCCTCAGTTCTTCAACGTTCTGTGAATCCCCAATAATCCAGTGAAGTTCTGGAGGCATCACACCAAATTGGGTAGTTATTTCAAAAATCCTACGTGTTTTTTCCATGTCACATCCAAACATCACCATGGTGGATGTTGTATCTTTGATGCTCTCCAGGTAAAACTGTAAGTAGTTCAGAAGGTCACTGGTTGAAGTGAGGTTTGCTGTGATGTTTATAATGGATCCCAGGTGGAACTTGGAGCTCTGTTGCGTGAGGAAGAGAAAATCTGTGATGTTCCATTCCTCCTGGCATAGCATCAGGCTGAAATTATACCAGTTGTTCATTGCAAGGATCGAGAAAGTGACGTCAGCATCAGAACTCAGAGAGTTTTCTAAGCTCATCTGCAGGTGAAGGGGATTCTGCAGTTAAAAATATGACACAACTCATCAGAAATATGCTGGACTCAAAAGTCAATGAGTTTGCTTAATTTTTATTCACTCATTTAGTTCAAAGTAATCACCTGTCAACCAAGAGAGCTATGTGAGAAACAGGGAAACTTACATCCACCCAGCTTACATGGACTGTGATTCATGGGCTTCCTCAGCTAGAGTTTGAGTCAACTTCAGTAGCCACTAATGAGTCTGTTTTCAAGAACTTGTACTTCATTCAATCCATTTGTACTTTTGGATTTCTTGGCATTCTCAAGCAGATTTCCCTGCTCTCCTAACAGGGGTATAAAAATTAATGTTCAAATGTTCAGGTTCAACCCTGGTGCTAATGTTCAAATTCAGTGGATGCTGACAAGTTTTTTGGTAAACAATAAGAAAAATAAAGAAGAGCCCTCAGTTCTTTTTATCATCTTTTTCTTTTGGTAGTTGGGGGTTTTTATTACACAGACACATGAGTAACCTAATTAAACAGATCACAGTCTACAATCAATACACATAATGTACTGCCAACAAAACATGAGAAGATAGATTCTTTAGTAAAGGAAAAGTTACTGAACGTACAAGAGACTAAGATATGCAGACTGTGACTTCTGAGCTGGAAAATATTAGATAAATAAGCATTCCATACTCATTTTTTCCATGTCATTGATGATAGAACTTAACCCGTTACGCTTCCCAACACCGCTGCTCTTGGCTTTATCTTTTCCAGAAAGGAGGAAGGATGTGAGGCTAATTCATCTGTTCTCTTAAGGTAAGTATTTCTTCCTTTCTTAATAATAATATTAATAAATATTTTCCCCTTACTTTTATTCCTCTCCCTTCCCTGGTCCCAAAAATAAAGTGTTATCTACAGATTTGTTAAAAAAAATAAAGAATCCAAGCAATTTCTGACATTTTGCTACAAAATAATGTTTCTGTTGGGCCTTCAGCTAGCACATTATACACTGTCCCAACTTCTGGTCTGAGCTGAGAACTTGACAGTCTTCAGCATAGCTTTGCTAAAAAAGTTATTTTACTTTACACTGTCACTCTATTCCAGCCATGAGACTGAACAAAAAATGTGAATTATGATGCCTGTTTTAGTGCATCTTTTGGTTTGTGAAATCTTTACTGTGACTTTATGTCAACATTTGTCTGTATTCATGCTCCCTCACAGGTGCCTGACTTTTATCCTTCTATGCATTAAGTTACTAAACATTTAAAGTCTGTTATTATTTTCTTACATTTTCAGTAGCTGATGTCTATTATATATGAGGGATCAAATCTTTAGTGTGTTTAAAGTTGGTATAAAATGCTGTCATTTTGACTTTAATAGTATTTTAATGTTTATTATAGGCTTTAATTTGTATGGATTTTAGAAATGTCATTCTGAATTTGGAATAATACAATAATCACTCAATTTACATTAGTTTTACAAAAATAAAACCCTGGGCTCTCTGATACAGATGTAAGGGGTGGAATGAGAAAAAAAAAACCTGAAGAGCTAAACAGCATTTATAAACAGCAAGCTTTCATTAAATTGCGTTAATTTGCAGTTACATGAACTCATCATCTGTTTTCCAGAGCATATAATTTGAATTCAGAGCTTGATAAAGAGAATACTGTAATTGAAGATGTTCTCAGCTCTTTTTCTTATCTCTTGGTTTTGGTACCTGTGGCCTTTTTTTACACAGATGCATGAATAAGCTAATTAAACAGATCACTGTCCACAACTGATGCACATCATGTACTGCCAACAGACTCAAGAGGATTGACTCTTTGATATAGGAGAAGTTACTGAATGCACAAGAAGCTAAGCTGTGCAGACTCTCTGAGTTCTGTTCTGGAAAACACTGCCTACTAATTAAAATACATGATTAGTTCAGGAAAAAGAAAAAGCATTGTGCGTAATATGTGGGTTTGGGAAGCTGATTTGAATAAATTAGTCTCTGCAAGCTGAATCACAACAAACTTTTTTTCTGAGGTTATGAGATGATCACGTAAATTAACTCTAGTTTGTCTCTCATTTCAAATATAAGAGTGTAGAAAGGATTTTCCTTGCGTCCTCTCTGTCCAAGATCAAGCAAAAGTATGAACACTTTTTACATGATGATCTGCCTCCAATCAGCAAAACTTTGCAAGCCTATTGGCTTAGTTGAGTGTTAGAGAAGAAATGAGTTATTCAGAATACATAAAACATTTTGCATATATGATAGCACACAACCTGTCCATACCTGTACGAAGAAGAGCAAACATCTTCAGTATATTCAGACACATAACATCCCAAGCATAGTACTGTAGCTATTATGGTATAGGTGCAAGTATAAAATAAAAATTCTATTGGATGCAGAAACGCATGCGCTGATGAGTGATGTAAGTTAGCAATACAGCTGTGTCCATATCGTTGAATAAAACAGCCCCAGGAAACAAACTTGAGCATTTGTATTGCTTCATTTGTCCCTGGTCTGGTTTTTATGTCCATTAGCTTTCTCATACCATGCACTGGCAGTTTGGGTCCTAGCACGTTTTGGGAATCACTCCCAGCAGGCAGTATGGATAAGACTGCATTAGAGGTGGCTCTCCATCTTACCCAGCAGGTTTAGACCTTTGAAGACCCCTATGTCCTCATGCTAAACCCAGTGCATATGCACAGTTTGACACATGCAAGATGGCTTCTGCTTGTCTACACAAGTTCTTCCAGTATTAAAACACTCTGAACTGCTGAAGATACACAAAATGTAAAAATTACACTTTAGGGTTACTGGGCATTATACTGGTCCCAGAGCAAACATGGCACCAAGCACACACAGTTCAGAGGAAGTGAAGCTCTGCCTCAGGGCCAGAAAACTGGACATAATTTTACTCAGCAGTGCAGGTGAAGACAGTTTCCATCTGACTTGGTATTCTCAGGAGCAGGGGTGGACTCTCCTAAGCACTGCAGCTACAGGCTTAGTCCTCAGGAGCTCTAGCATTGGTCCCTGTCTTATGTACAACATACTTGGATGTGTCAGTCATCCAACAGACTGTTCTATTGAGACACTGCTCCTCACTGAATAGAGATGGATTTGGGATAACCTGGCTTATACTGAGCCTGCATGTAAGAGTGCTTCTTGCTGTGAAACCATCTGTGCTTCAGCTGCCACTTTCAAAAGCCCACAGGTGCATCTACATGAGCACTTATCACCACTGTGATTTATTAGTTGCTAAATTCCTGTTAATGTGCTTGAAAGGTAAACATTCAGCCCTGAAAAAGTAGCAAACACCATCTCCTCTCTTTATTGACTGTACTGGGACTGCAAACTTGTCTTCAGAATTTTTCTGATACAATAATATACATAAAATTCAGTCACTAGGCATTTGTCTTTGGCTTAGCTTTCAGCTAATTCTCAGCCCACCATGCAAACACTCCTGTAGACACTGGGGAAGAACAGCAATTAATGTTTGCTTTGTACTGGGACTTGTGGAAGGGGATGCTTGATGGGACATGTTGTTTCACATCTCAACCAAGAACTCTCTCTGGCCTCATCTAGTGAGTGCTTGGTTGACTTCATCAGTTTTATATGCAAAAGAAGATCCTTTTAGGAAAGGCTGTGGAGATGTTTGGAGATGTTTGGATTTAATGCGTTCTTAATTTTGAAAGGTTTGTCATTTGTAGAATGCAGTTGAACGTATAGGCCCTGAAAAAAATTACACAGAAGTCATGTCAGTATACAGCCTTTGATATTACAGTGTTCTTAATACTTTTACATACTTTTATTGATTTGTCTTTCTTTAAAATAAACAATTACTGCTTTTTAATGAGGAACTTCCAAAAATTGTTTATTCAGTCATTCAGTAGCCATCACTGAGACAGCATAATTTCACTGCAAAAGCTTCTGACAACTTAAATGATAGCTTAGATGTGTATAACTTTGTACTTAACATGGAACAGAAGATTTATGAGATAGCATCAGTGTATTGAACACTGTATGTTCAGCCTGATTAAAGTTCTTAGGCAAAGTCCTTGATCACCTCACTTTGGAAATTAGTACAGTTTGACTATTTCAGTTAAACTGTCAATTAAAGCTCATATAGAAATTCAGTTAAAGTCATTAAAGATGATATGACTTGCAACAGTTTTTCTTCAAATTACACAAACAGACAACTAAACACCATTTGAATAATGTTAACTGTGATCTATTTTTAATAATATGTTTGCATTTACATAGTGTCACTAGCAGAAACATTTTCTACATCTATGAGAGCTTAATTTTTATTGCACGTCATTGGCTCCTGTTTTATAAACCAGCCATGATCAGCTGACTTCAGTGTTTACTCAGTAAAGAACAGGCCTAGAATCCTTAATTTCTGACTAATCACCTTTGGATTGGATACCAACAGTCTTTCTACTGACTTTCAGTGGGCTTTGGACCAAGCCATTCATGGACTATTAAGCTTTACATGGTCTGATGTGTTTCACTCCTGTATATCAGCAGAGACTGTAACGACTTATTTGCTTTTTGTAGCCCAACCAGAGCAGTTTTACAGTTTCATTGCCTGAGACACCTGAGATAACAGGTTCATTTAACAACTGAAACATGATTTGCATTTCATTAATGCAATATTTTTCAAGCCTCCATTTCAGTCGTCTGTAGAGCCATCCTTAGCCCTTGTAAATCTTGTAAGCATGAATGCCTGGAGCTGGACTGACACCCTGAAAGATCTGGCCATTTATCTCTTCAACCAAATTTGTAATGCTAATTAGGCATGGTCACAGTGACATTTTATTTGACATTATGATAGCTTAATTAGCAGAGTTAAAGCATATATGTGAATATTCTTTTGCTAACTGTGTAAAAGAAAATAATACACAGAAAATATTATTCCTCTCTGACTCTCGGGGGCAAAGGCAGTGCTCAAATGTATATTTATGATAAGAAACACCAAAGAGAAAAAAGGTTATATATCAGACAAAGCTCCACTGAAGGAAAAAAAAAAGCCTTCTGGCTTACAGTGCAACTGTGGGGACTCACAGCTTTACAAACACAGCTAAATGGCAGCTGTGAGCAAGCTGATGCCGCAGCTCTTTCTTCCATGATTGAAACGACAAAATTTAGGCTTAAAACTTAGTTCCCTAAAGGCTATGGGCACACCTATTGCTTCTTTCTTTCATGCCATGAAAGAAGATGCTATGAAATGTTGGGGTTTTTTAAATAACTGCCATACTGCTGACACTGCAATGCTTCAAGGAGGATTTTGTGTTGGCAGCTGACAGACCATGGGAAAGACTTCGGATGGAGAGGTCCTGCCACCTTTCCCAATCAGCCACTGAGCTGCCCACCGTACTGCATCCCGGTATGCCCGGCAGCAGCAGAGGAAAGCTGTGCTCCAGCACATCCACCCCCACAGGCTGCTGAGAGAAACCTGCTCTGCCCGCAGGGCAGACCGTGACCAAGAGGCGATGCTTCTGCAGGTTCCCACAGCAGATGGTGAAGTGTCCAGGTTTTCTTCTCAAAATCCATTCTGCACCTTCTGCAGAGATACAAGCTGTGTGCAGGGCAGGCATGCATCCCTCCGCTCCCCTGTGAAGAGCACCGGGAGCTGGGCCTGGGTGTTTTGCGGCTCCTGGGCTCTCTCCTGGTTCCAGTTAAACCCCAGAGTCTTGTCATGGACGTCAGTAAGCATTAGATTTGGCTCCTAGGCCTTCATCCAGCAAAACAACTAAGCATCTGTTTAAGCAGCAGCATCAGTTATGATTAAAAACACCAGTAGTACATTTCTTCTGCTATTTAGACTTTTGGTTCTCTGGGGAAGAAAATCCCAGACCTGCTTTGGCCCAAAAAGAGGAGGATGACTTCATGAATGCCTCTTTTTCTTGTCTTGCGCATCTGTTTCCACATACACGCCTGCCTGACTAAGACCATAATTTGAAACAGGGTAGGTCCCCACACTAAAGCCTCTTTTTTTGCAGATGGTTTAAAAGCTTCTGAGAGAGAAAAGCTAGCTTAGACTAGCCAGAGCTATTCTGATTCCTGCAGCTAAAGAAGCCTGGCATCTATCCAGGCAACACTTATAAGCAGATTCTAAAAAGGCACTGTTGACTTTAAAAAATCACAAAACCACTGGAGTTAGATTAATTTAAGTCTTGACTTAGTTTGTCCTGAAAATTATTTCTCTCTTTAGACCAGATAGTCATGACTTGAGGTTGCTTAGCACCTCTAATGCCTACAAACAAGTACTCCAAACTAATCGGAATATGTACAGCTCTCTACAAGGTCAAAGAGGCAATATAAAATATGAACTTTCAGCTATTCTTGGAAAGTAAGACCCATTATTTATCTTCATAGCCACTTATAAATTATCATAAGTAATACTACTTCAAAACTTCAAGGTGTTCTTTGCTTCAGGAGGAAAAGAAAATCCAACATTTAAAGTCTGACAAAGAATATTTCATACAGATGCCAAGAGCCAAAATAGTTTTTCCTTCCATCAAATTTGTCATTATAGTTAAAAAAAGACAGATGGTTGCCAATACAAATAGATCTGGGGAGCTGCATTAATTCTCCATGATAGCCTTTCCTTCATCATTAAAATGGCAATGCAAAACTCTAGAGAACCACCTCTGCTCCACTTCACTGGTACACTTCAAATGGGACAAAGAGGTGGCCAGGTCCACGTCTGTGACTCTTGCTCCCAAGTGCTACAGTACTGTAACTAATGCCTGCAAAGCCCTTGAAAATGCTTGGGTAAAAGATGTCAGAAGATATGAGTATAAATATTCACCACAATGGAAAATTTGTTACTGCATGGTATTATTTTCTAAAAGCTCAACACTGTTATGGAACCAGGTTGTCACAAGTAAGTGAGAACATGCCAGCAAGACCAAGGAGATCCTGGCTAGCTCTACACCAGCTTTTCTAATAACATTTCCCAGTAACACATTTCTTTACAGCTGGCCTCATCTAGACTGTCATGTTTGTGAGCAGGATTTCTCATTTGGCATTCGTGCCGCAGCTACCCCATTACAAGTCTTCCCACACTTGTAAAGGATGCAAAATACAGTGGCTGTTCCACAGAGGCGTATCTTTTGGGGGTTCTTCTGAATGCCACTATAAGCCTGAATGGTAGGAAAATAGCATTTAGCAGAATTTAATTCTTCCCTTAAGGAGACACAGCATTCAACTAACTCAAAGCTCTTCAGCAGACTGTCTAGGGGAGTTTGTGTGCTCTTCTGTTGAGAAGCACCTCAGAAACATTGGTGCTTTTCACATCCTGGCCATTAGTCAGAAGGGCTCTGTTCTAAAGCAACTCCAAAGCAGGCAGTCTGTTTTCCCATGGGTGTTATTCAGGCAATGCACAGGGGAAGGGCTTTTTTCCTCCAGTTTTTAGTTCATGAGGGTAGGTAGCAATTCAACTTTTGATAGCATCAGGGCCAAAACCAGGGCAGCACTTGGGAGCAGACAGTGCTTGGAATTTGGACTTGCTGAGATCTGCCTCCTTGGTCCTGGCACTCCTAACATCTGAAATGCAATGCAGAAAGACCCCGTTGTTGCAAAGAAATTCTGGTAACACACCAGTGGTGCTGTTTTAACCTGGAGAAAATTATTTAAGTAGCTACCAGAGCACCCTCTGTGTGTGTGTGTCTGCTAATGGAAGAACTTGCATTAGTCTTTTAGAGTGATTACTAACAACCCTAGAGCAAGGATATAGGTGTGATCAGGCTGCAGTAATAAAATGTTACTTGGATTATCAAGAAATCACAGTTCAAAGGCTGCTGAAAAAAACAAACAGGGTTGTATCAAGGATCCCCAGAAGCCCTGTCGCAAGATGACAGCAGAAGCCTTAATACTGCAAGCACAGGATGGCACCAGAGGTGCCAGAGCTGAAAATCACAACTCACCAATGGTCAGTTACTGGTCACTAGGAAATTGCAAGGTGGAGAGCAGAGTAAAACTGGGTTAAGGGGTAAGAGAGAACAAGTATCCAATATGTTAGAAGTACCAGACACCACAAACGTGGATATAAGGTGGAACTACAAATGAATGAGAAATGGGCAAGTAAATACAGCAGAAGTGCAGACAGCATTAACAAACATACAGAAGTGACCAAAAGCAAACCCAGAGGAGGTAGAAACTCCCATCATCAATATAATACTCCTCCCTTTAGAGATCCTGGGACACAGACAACTTGCTACAAACAACCCCCTCACCCTTAAAGCATACACACACTTGCTCTGTCTCCCTAAAGATTTGTGAGGCCAACCTCAAGTCCCAGAGGTACATGGAAGGGTGAGGCCAGTATCTGAGAAGAGATACGGAAACTGCATGTATGACAATCTGAACGGTATCATTACTGAGAATGATCTGTGGTACTTTGATAATTTCCCTGTAAGTGCTGGCATCATTGGGACCAATACACCTACACTGATAAAACTGTTAGGGCTTTAATTAGACTAACAATAAATCCTTGGCTTTGCGTATAGAAAGGGTTTCTAAAGCTCATGTTAACGGCACATGGTGTTTGCTCTGATACCTTGCTCTTGAGGACTACCATCAACACAGTGCAAGAGTTGACAAAGAATTTAGCAACCAAGGCTGTAATTACAATACACATTGTCAAGCACTGCTCCACACTGGGCTCGTTGGCATGTCACCCCTGCCAGAGTCCTCAGCATAAAGGGCTCTTCGAATGGCATGTCCGTCTTTGCCCTGTTACAGCAACTTCCACCTTCCCACCAGCAATATGGACAGCAGCACATCACTAGAAAATGCTACTTTTTCACAAGCACAACAGGCTATGAGTACACTTTCTGTATTACCTAGCTTTTTAGGTATGAGCAAAATTCTGGCTGAATAAAAAGAAACTACTTCTGGAAGAAAATGTAGAATATAAAGAGAGGGGGTATAGAGAAGACTGATTTATGTTATGCTGATAAAAGAAGTTTGATCCCATTCTACAAAAGCAGCTACTGTCCTTTCTGACATGCACCCAGTGCACCCACGCAGCATTTAATCCAATTAGATTTTATTCACCATTAACACCTGCAGCAAGGACTAAAATCTGGAGCACTGTTTTCACTTGCCAGTCCAATTCCAGCGTGGCTTGAAAGTGTCTTCAACTCTTTTGAGCATTTGCATTCCCCTTGCCCTCAGTAGCTGTACCCCCACGTCTCATTATTTTTGCAAATGACTATGTGCCTACCACCAGACTGTGCAACCCTATCTGGTGTTCGCAGCTCAGCGGAGTGAAACTAGGTCATTCTATCTTGTAGACAAATAGGGAAGGAGGTGGCAATTCAACCAAGAAACCTTCCCCGTTTGTTCTGAGCCAATGTTATAAAACGATGTTCAGGCATGCAGAGCTGTCCTGCTGCAAGCTGGACCTCCAGAAACAGGACAGCCCTACAGACAGGGCTGCTGTGGGACTCCCTGCACTCCTTGCAGGGCACTGGGTGCTGCTCCTCGAGGACAATGACCATCAACCAAGTTAGCCCATTCATCTTTACGGGTCCCTGCCTGTTGGAGAAATGCCCACAGGTTGTGTTGCATGCAGTTATTTATGCATGGAACAGTCACTGAAATGATAGAATGTAGAAAATGATTGCATGTAGAAAAATACAGTGGGAGAAATTAATGCTGACCCATGTCCTGTTCCTCAGAAAGCCAGCACCAGCTCATCATTGCATCCTCTTCTGCTGCGCCTTGCTCCGGGCATGTTCCACAGGATTAATTTTGCCTACAGGTGCATTTCGCTCTGTATTGATTTTTTGTATGAAAGAAAGCTGAGAATTAAGATTGCAAAGACTGATCTCTTAACTCTAGAGGCCAGGGTAGATTAAGTTAGTAGTTCATTTCTGAGGCTAGACATTTAAATCATGGTTCTAAGGTGAATATTTGTGTGTACTTGCTTGGTTTAAAATCAGGAACAGAATTTAAACATCTCCACTTGAGGGTTCTTATTTAATACACCAAGGCTTTAATTAGAAAGACAGGAAATCAGAAAGAAGAATTATAACTGGCTCTCAGGGCAGGGGGTGAGCAGGAGAAAAAAAAAATTAAAAATCAAACATCTCTTCTAAGAACACTCTGCATGCGGTGGGGCAGCAAGCTAACAGAGGGGACTGGCCACCGGGACATGCGATCTCAAGTGGCCTTGAAATGCCACTCGCTGCCTGCCCCAAGTCCACGATGCCCAAAGTCCACGATGCCGCGCCGCTGGCCAGTGTAGCAGTGTCTCATCCTGCATGGGCATTCCTGCCTCACTGGCACCTTTCACTAATTGTGCCAGGCGGTGAAGCTACTTTCCTCAGCAGGAGGCAGTTTGTTTGCATAAGAAATAGTTCAAGGATAAGTGCTGCTCAACACCAGCTGCAGGAGGAAAAAATAAACAAACTGGGAGGTGTGATGTTTGTTAGTTTCTCAGCTGCAGATTTACTATCTTTCAACAGAAGACAATATGATTTTTGAAAATGTAGCAAAGCCTAGGGGCTTATATTCGCTGTAAATTTTTTAATCACTGCTCCCTATTTTTCCTTCGCAATTCTGAATGAATACGTTGTCATTACAAAACAAACAAACCTCAAAAGACAACTCTACAATTTAGAAGTTTCGTGGCAGTTTGCGGATTGCTTTTCTGGGCATGCAATACACAAAATAAGGCATGTTCCTCTAATCAGGAGGTGCCTACCCCCCACCCCCAAAGGCAGAAGCATTTGAGTTTCCAGTAAAGTGTATAGCAACTACCCACAAAAGTGTGTAACTGCGCAGAGCCCGTTACCAAGGCACACAGGGAGAGGAGGAGGAGGAGGAGGAGGAGGTGGAGGAAGGGGCCCTGGCTGTCTGTCGAATATAGAAACTGAGTGATCCGGTTTGAAATCCCTGCCTCGTTTTGTGCTCCCTTTGCGAGCAAGTCCCTCTCTGTAAAATGGGGATAACCCCCTCCACAGTGCCCACAGATCATCACTGCAGCAGGGCCAGGCTTTGTGTTCCTTTGTGTAACAGCTCTCTGCCCATCTTAAGGCTTACAACAAGATAAATATTTCACACCCTTTTACACAGGGAGGGATCAGAGGGGAAAAAGGAAAAAAAAAATAGGTTAAGTCACATGTCTTGGAGAATATCTGAAGCTTTTGCCAGGAGCAGAATCTAGGGCTCAAATCTCCTATTCCTTCTTGTGCTAGACACAGCTGCCTCAGTAGTTTAAAGAACGTAGAAAATAACAAACAGCCATTTATTTTATGGGTTATTGTAAAATAATTTGGGCATTTGTACCATTACACTATTCAGAGTGCACAGGTCTCTCCTTCCAGACTAGTGTTTACCCATCCCATGGATACTTACTTCATCAGGACCCTGTGTCTGCAAGCATTTGGATACTGTGATTTCCTCACTAGTTTTAAGTGGATAAACAACTTACTAATAATCCATTGTATTCCAGAAGAGTCCTGGGTACAGAGTCGTGAAACAAGACCTTACTGTAGCGGGTACTTCACAGAGCAGAAACTGGTTCACAGCTAAGTATTGTGGTGAGGCTTGGGAGAATGTATCAAAAATCACCACCCATGCCTGAGTCTTTGATTTATAATGTGCAAGATCATCAGGTGAACATTTACATGTGACTCGTTGTGACTCAATCTTCCGCTCTCATCTAAATGCTTGACAGAAAATACACTCTACTATCACCTCACTACCATGCACAAATATTTGCATAGATTACTACTAGGTTTTCTTTTACTCTGCATCTAGCATGGACATTTAGACCAACAATGCACAGAGCTTTGTTTGCACAGAGCTTCTAAATCACTACAAAATATGAACGATATTTATTAACCCCTCCTTCGTACTGAGTTTGGATGCAGTGGAGCAGTGGTAACTGATACTTTATAGGCTTTAAGCAATGTCCATCCATATGTATGAAGTATGTGATAGTGGGCACAGACTGAAGATAAATATGTGACCATGCACACTGGGAAGAACAGCATGCCACGCTTGATGGGACCATCTGGCTGTACTCAAGATTTGTATTGCTGTCTGACACCATCACTTGCCAGAAGCTAGCACTAATTGCAAGACACTGGCACTGGCCAAACAAATGTAATTCTATTTTCCTTCGGCTCTGCCTGTGGCTCTCTCCCAGTATCACACTGTCAGGAGAAGATTGTCTGCCCTCCCCTGTAGGTATCATTCCTGCTGCAATGGCATAAAAGCACCATATGGATGTATCACTACTGGTGGCAATGGACCCCAATAACTGCCTGGCTGCAGCAGCTCTATGGTAAAGAGAGAGCTTTTTGCCTTACAGCCTTCCCTCCCTTTCTGTCGCGCTGCTGATGCTCAGTGTGCAGCCCGGGGGCGAGCTCTGCAGCAGAGGCCAGCACCACACCGCTGGTGAGGCTGGAGAACTGCATAAACTGCACGGAGTTGAAAAAATGGAAATCCATACTGCATCAAAGAAATACAACATCTGCCCTTGTTAATGAGAAACTCAATAGCACGTGGACAAAAATAACTCAGCATACTGCTCTTACTAGCGAGACCTTTGGTGGTGGGGAAGTTTAATATACTTTTTACCCTTGTAGTGAGGGGTAGCTGGACAAACTGTTCTGATGGAATTAAATACCAAATTTACTTCACTGTTCTTCATCCTACCTATTTATGCAAAAACTTATTTGTACTGCTAGCTTATGTTTCTTGAGGGGGAAAGGGAAAAACTGTTGTGGCAGGTTAATAGGGGTTGGCTTTGTTTATGAGAAAGTAATGAAAGTAACAGCAACAATTTAACAGGCTAGATGTTATTGATGGGAAGAACGCTTTGCAGCATTGAAATGAGAAGAAAGGCTTTTACAAACACAGTTTTCTTTTCAATACTGGCTCCGCCTTCTCCACTACAATTCCTTTAAATTTCTACTGCATCCATATTCCCCTCTTATAAAATATCTCCTCCTTTAAGTTATGTAGGGTTTGTGCAACTCTGAGACAGCTGAAAAGCAGTATAATCATTGCAAAGCACCAATTACCCAAGTACATTGGCTATTTAATTTATTTTTTAAGAGCTTTGTGCTTTTGGATCTGCTGGGGCTGCACATTTCTCTGAGTCAAAAGGCTCTCAAATACTCCGAACCAAATGAATCAATAAGCTCTCGTCCATTCTTGAGCTTTGTACAGACATATGAGACATTTTCGTCCTCACAGCTCAGCTCTTCCTGCCCTGGCCCATGTGATGGCACATATAGATGCTATGCTTTCTCTAGGTCAGCTCTTTAACCCTGACATCAGCAGATGGCTGATGAGTGATCGCAGCTGATGAAGAGGCCCTCGGCTCCCGATGATGAGCTCTACGAGTGTTTTGATGCACTTGGGCAGCCAGACCAAGCTCTCTGCGATAGGCTGGGTGCAGCTGGGGCAAACAGCATCTTTATTTGTGTAGCTGCAAACCCAAAAGCATCAGATGTAGTAATGGATCTGCTTGTGTATGACTGCCCTCTTCTGCACTTTGTGGCTTATAAACTCTTAAAACACAGCAGCTGTAAATTGTTTTGAATGGCACATCATTCATTGGAGCCACCATCCTTCCTACTGCCTTTGCCATTCCAGCATTTACAGACTAGTATCACTGTAGAGTCCAGCACTACCTGTTCTATGGACTAGAAGAAATAATTACATTTATGAATTTAACAAACTAGTAGACAGAAGTTATGAATTAAATGATATGGGAGCCAGTCTTGAGTTATGCAAAATACACTGAGTTAGGTATTCACAAAATTGCTTCAGTATAATTGTCGGCACGTGGATTGTTTGCAAACAGCTAGCACAAACTACTTAGTGTTAATCATTTGTTCCGTGACATAGTTAGTCATGCACTATTTCTGCTTTGTGAGTGGGTGATTGTATCCTCCTAAAGGAGAGGGTAAGAACCAGCAAAAATGAAGCACGCCCTGGGAGTTTAACATGGATAAGTGCTTGTGATAAAGTACGAAAGCGTCATGTCTCACTAATCTCAGCAAGATGTTTGCGTCTATCCATCTCCATGCAAATAATCCACGATGACTCTGCAGAGTCTGGTGAACCAAGCCTGGGGACGAGGAATTCACATCGACTATTTTTGGTGCCGTGATTCTTTTTAACTCTCTGAACAAGGGGAAGTGTTGCAGAGGAGTATCTAATTCCTCCAGACAACCTGAAAGGAAGGGATGACAGACCACCGCTCTTATGAGTTTGGCAAGAACATACAACCAAAACTGCTGCATCTCTCTGCAGGAAACAGCACTGCTTCAGGGACAGAGAACCTATAATAAAAAAATCACAGAAAATGTATATTCCCTGGAGAAAGAGGAATGTATTTTTTTCTTTTCCTCATTTCAGTTTTTTCTGTTTACATGATGCTAGCACTTGAATGCAAATCTTGGTCAGTTTCCAACAGATAAATTATACTTCTACACATTTCAGTGACCTGGGATGGAACTAAGGAAAATGAAAAACCATAAGCTCTGAATTTTGTTGTAATACTGCTTTGATATTTTGCACTGACCTGGAGGCTGCACTGCGCTGTCTGAGCAAGGGAACCAAAATATTCTGTAAAACTCCCTGCTTAAAGCCCTTTACCAGGTACCACACAGAACACCAGGATGTGTTAATAAATTGGAGTGAAACAGCCAGCCAGCTATAATAATAAAAGGGAGAGAGACACTCACAGAAAGCAGGATCTTCTGTGGAAGGTTTGCTTTTCTCTTCTGAAAGGTAAGCCATGTTTGGAGACCACTCTTAGAATGATGGAAGATTTTATACACGCTTGAGCATATTGATTGACTCACATATGGACTGATAAACTTGGGGGGGGACACACCAGGCAAAGAGGTGTGAAGGCTGCTGGAACACCACCCTCTGAGCTCACAGTGAAGGCAAGGGGAATTGTCCAGCAAGAAGGCAGTGTCAGTCTCTGGGCCCACACTGTGCGACTGGAAGCATCGCTCAAGTCAGATAAAGTCCCCTGCAAAAAGAGATTTTGTGCACAGCAGGGAACTTGCTTTCTGGGTTGGCTGTTTCTTCCTGTCACCGCTAATACCCTTAAAAAAGGATGGATGCTGCAGCACCACACAACAGCTCCAATGGCGACCACATCATTGTTATGTTGGGCAGTGGTCAAACATGCACGCAGACTCAGCACGTCATTTACAGACAGGCGATAGGGTTGCTGCTGATTTTGACAGCCTTGGACAACTTTTAACCTTCCAAAGGTAACTTCTGACAAAGCAAGGAAACTTGGCTGGACTTCTCCATGCCTGGACTGGTAGACCAGTAACTATTCCAGTACTCAGCCCAGTGTATTTTCCCATATGTTTTTAACTGTGCTGGAGAAGTCTGAATTTCCCATTTCAGTTCCCTGTTCAATGGTCAGACTGCACACTCCTTTCTCCCCCTCTTACTGACAATAATAAGTGATTTTGCAGCTTATTATTCTCTAATAAGATTGTAATAATTTTGAATGATTCTTGGAAGACATGCATTTGCTCTTACAGTGCTGGCATAATACAGATCCACAAAAAGATAAATTGTCTGAATTATTCTTGATCTTAGTGAATGGCTTTCTGTAGATATTTAAGTGAAGGGAACTCTCTGGTGAAAATAAGGCAAAGTCAGGTAAATTAAAGATTAAAGTTGATGGAAGTGTTAAGTTCACTTATGAATATAGTTTTAATATCGCAGCAACAAAACATAGATCCTGTTGGACTAATTCTTCATCCTAAGGAAAGCCATACCACACTTAATTGAACAGGAAGTCTGAATATATTGGTTTGGTATTTTTAATGATGGCAATTGCATCAGAAGCAACACACAGATACTCACGTGAATGAAATGATTCGCTTCAGCTGTTCTTGTTCTCAGCATTTGCTTTTCATGAACATTCCAGTAATCAAATTACACTATGAGAAATGCTCACAGAAAATGAATAGCAAAACCGAACACTTGCAGTATTTGCAAGTTCCAGCTTCCATGTATATCTCCAATTCTTGTGTTTATCAGATTGTAAGAGAAAAAAAATAATCATGCGGCTCAGCCAAACAACCAAAATGGTATCTCAAGCTGGTCCCTATTCAAAGCCAGTGAAGTAAAAGGAAGCACTTTCATACATTTTTTGGAAGGCTCCAGGATGCAGTTAATCCTAATGCTTATATTGTTTGTGCTTGTTCCAGAAATTTCAGGTGGTTTTCAGGCGGAAAAAAAATGTCTGTGATTATCAGCTGTATTATTCACTGTGAATTCTCACTTCCTTTTCCTCTTAAAGTATGCTTACTAGGAACACAAGGGCAGTATGATCTGGGCAACAAGCTGCCATTCTCTGTCAAGCAAAGCACCTTTCTTATGCTAATCATGCAGTATGCTGCATCCCACCACAGGTCTCAATTTGCAATTTATTCTGCTGTAAACCTGTAAGGGTTGTGAATGCCCAAGGAGGACTTCACAGCACAGCTAACTTTCACATAACTACATGTTACATATTTATATGCACTGTCAAAATGGTGGGAAGATACGAAATTGAGTTTCACTGGAATCTAGCAGGCTGAGCTATTTATAAATAAGTGTCTTATTTTTGGTGCTCTTCAGAGAATGTGATGAACAGTGAGTGATGAGCAATTTATGTTGCTGATCATTTGTATCACAATAGAGCCTTGCGGTCTTTTTCTGGAGTCAAGACTATTAATTTAGGATCCTTGTTATCCTACAGTGGAAGACAGGACCTCAGAACAAAGACCAATGGGCAAGATTAAGAAAGGGTGAAATAAGCATACTACACTGAAAATGGAAGAGTAGATAGACAATGGTGTAGCTGAAAAAAATTTGAGGGTTCTTGTGGATTCTGGGCATCAATATTCAAAACAGACCAATCACCCATCTCTTTCTCTCAGAAGAAATTCTCATTGTTAAGGAATCCTTTTCCACAAGTGTTCTGCACTGAAGGATTTTCTATTTATACAATGAAAGATAACACTTAACAAAATATGGCATAATGAATGTGAAATAAATGCTGTTAGAAGGATTACAGGCTCTAAAGAGATCTTAGGGGTATAACTGAATGAAAAAAGCAGATTTTAATTAACAAGTGTGTAAGTACCCTGTACTATGTAAATAATTCATGTGTATAAAAAGATGATCACAAGGGTAACTGAACAATCATCATTTTGGCTTCCCTGTGTTGACTGCTGATGCAAGATTCCTAATCAGAGGCCACAAGAGCATTGTTATCTGTACCAGCCTATCCAGCCTATATCTATACTGATACTTTGTGATACAAACTTTTGAGGTGATTAGGTGGTTTTTAGGTGTTTATTTTCTCTCCTGAATCTCCGAGGGACAAACACTCATGCCATGTTTTATCATTTCCTCCCATTACCTCTGCAGTAAACCATTTTATAGATGCCAGTGGGAGTTTGGCATGAGCTGTCCCTCTGTGTGGTTGAAGGTAGCTGGTAACAGCAGCAGATCATTCTCCTGCCACACCAGGCAGTGTAATTGTTTTTGCAGAACTGGCAACAAAGGGGAGATGTGGGGATCATACAGCACCACGCCACCTCCTTCTGCAGTCCTGGAGCAAGGAACCATCACTAAAAGTTACCGGTGCAGGTTGTGTACTTGCTGGATGACTGGGGAAAGTGAGCTGGCAGAAGAGCAGAGCCTTCCTTCGAAGTGTTGCTTGATTTTGTACTCTGGAAATAAGAATAAGCTCCTGGAAACTCCTGTTCCGCAAGTGCAACATGGTGCAATGATGCCTGAAGTTTTCATGTCTCAAAGCTTAAACCAAAAATAATCAATGCTTTTTGCTTTAATTATTTACCTACATTTGCCTCAAGGCTATTACTGGGTATATTTGTCCCCTTGGAGCTCTATAGTTTATCACCTATCATATGCAATTTAAACAGAGGAAACCCAGGCACATAACTCTTTCACCTTAATGCCCTTCCAATGTAGGAGTAAAATCAATCCCATGGTATTAGTGTACTAAGAAAATGTAAATCACAGATAAAACAGTTCCAGTACACTCCCAAAAGAGGGCAGCGATCAGCTCCAAGTACAGGTTAGATCTGTTTTACCCATGTTGACTACAGTAAATTCTTAAAAACAACTGTTCGCCTACAGCGAGCTGTTTAACCTATGAGTGAGCCTTACATGCTAGGAAAGTGATAAATAATTATGCTTTCATCTAAAATAGCACCAGAAAATTATCAAACTGTGAACTCATAATACTGACTTTTCATCTGACTCAAAAAAAAAAAAGTTCTTTTTAAGCCAGTTTGAGTGAGTACGCTATTAAGATGAGTGTAATGTAACTGCTTTATCAGTAGCATCATTGAGAGAGCCTGGTGCATAATACAGCTGCTCTTTCTGGCTATTAATTGCTATGTTTAATAGTTCTTTCCTTGCAACAAATGCAAAACTTAATTTTTAAAATCTCAGTTTATGCTTGAAGATCTATCTCGTCTTTTAACTCTGTCTTAAGTTAGAAAGCCTTGTAAAATGTCTTATGAACAGCATAGGCAATCATTTCCTTCACAGTCTTAAAAAAGCTGGAAGTGGAATAGCATGCCTTTAGGGAAATACTAAGAATTTAAAATATGCCTGTGTAGCATATTCATAGATTTTTATAATGCATTTCAAATACTTTCCACATTGTAAAAGAGGCTTTGGAAACTATCATCGCAGATGAAAGCTGGTGAAGAAAAAGTAATAAAAATACTGTAGCAAGAAAAGGAAAAAATGGTGCCTCCTTCTGAATTCCCTAACATTTGATTTCTCCTACATAATAATAACAATCAAACGATCAGAGTAATTTCCACATTTACTGTGCTTTAGTGGCAGCTGAGGGTGCACTTGTGTTCACATTCATTCTTCTTCCCCTCCTTCTCCCCCTCCGCATCCGCTGCCTGCAACCATGCAGATTCAGGTGACTGAAACATTTCAGATAAAAGTTAATTAGCCAGCACGCTGCACATCAGATCTTTTCAAACCCGTGCCAAGTGGAAACCTTCCAGTCAGCTCCTGAGGGTTGTCTCAGCTCACCACTCCTGCAAGGGTGCAGTCCACTGCAAGGGAGATTCCGTGGAGCAGGGCACATCCAAGAGGTTCCACATCATCTCTCAACTTGCTGATAAGGTACTTGCATACCTTGCAGAGATAGGGATGGCTGCTTAGCATGGCAGTGGTACACACATGCTCTCTGTTTACACCAACAGGGTGATATATATATGCTTACAGCGATGCAAGATGCTCGTGAATGGCTGTATTGTACTATGCTGTGGTGAAGTGAAACAGTAAGCTCACAACTGAGTGGTGAACATCAAGCCTGAACAGAGATGCGTTTTGAAACCCTGTCTACAGCCAAAACCATCTCCCAAGGCCAGCTGCACATAAACATTTGGTGGCAATGACCTGCAGAGCCGGCACGTAACAATTACTGTGGCTTATTGTGGTTTGTGGTATGTCATGCTGTCAAGACCCTTGTCAGTTTGTCATGTAGCTGTCTGTAATTACCAAGAGTAATGTTAGTAGCTTGATGTGACAGCTGTGAACTACTCGGGGCCAGATTGTGAACTTAGTCACACTGATGAGAAGTCCATTTCACAAATGGCTTTGCTAGAGCATGGCTCTCTTAATAAATGAATCATGTATCATTGCTGCCTACTCAAGCTTAAATCTTTCTCCCAGTTCTGCTGTTACTTCCACCATCTGCACATCCTCTCCTCATGGTGGTGAGAACCAATCTGGCTGATTGACAGGGTGTTTGGGAAAATATGGAGACCTTCAGGGCCAGACCAGAAGTAACAGTTGCTGATGTCCAAAGCTGCAATCCTAAAGCCACAGTGCCTGATCTTGCTCCCATTTATTAGGAAATCCCTTTTGGGTACCTATTGGTATGATGCTGCATGTATCCAAGCGACCTTTGTCTGTGTCTTGGTGCTCTGAAATGCTGACCAGAAGATATATGACCCCAGGTGCCAGAGCATCAGGTGAGACTGTGTCCTGAGATGCCCACATCCATCTCTCTTCCTGTAATACTCAGCATCAAGGAGGAATGTCCACTAGTAACACCCGCCCACACCAAGGCCTCACACCCTTTGCAAGAAGCCCCTCCACCAGCAGCAATAAATTGCCATCTACCTTGAATCTAATCCCTATTCCTTTCACTGCTTCCTACATGTTGCCTTAGCAGTTTCCTGGGAGGTCTGCACTATTTTTTGGGGAGACATTACTCACTGGAAGTAGCCGTCCTTAGCCAGGGAGCAAGACAGCCCTGCTAACTCAGTTCTGACCTGGCCAAGCTGTTTCACTCTGCGCTTGGTGACCACAGCTCTTTGTACAGAGCTATCGTGTAAGTTACAGTTCCCTTGTTTTTATGCTTCTGGAATTACAAAAAGTAAAGGGACAGAGAAGGGCACCTCTTCCTTTTATTCTCAATTCAGTTTATTTTCTCATTCTCTCTTCCTGTGTCACCGACATTTATGTTTCTAGTTTTCTTGCTTTCTTTTCTTGTTTTCTTCCTTCTCTTTTCTCTGGCTCCTTTCAGCTATTCAGATTAAACTCTGCAATGCATAGCTACTGGTATTTCAGTGAGATTTCATGTACTCTCTTTTTCAATCAAATGGAAAAGGTGATCCTTCCTCTCTTTAAAAGCCCTTCAGTAAGATCTACAAAAGCATGGATTTATAGCCTGATTATTCTTTGAAAGACAAATCTAGATTTTTAAAAGAAACCATGTTTTTTCCAGTTTTCTGCTAATTACAATAGATAAATCTGAGCCATGCTATGACTGGATTTCTTTCACATTAAAAAATTACACTGAAATCCACAGAGGAAAAGAATAAAATACATGAGATAAACATTTTATTTGATGGCTTAAAACTGCAACTAAATCCAACATAGCCTAAAGTTCTAATACTGTGAGTTTTCAGTATTTCATGGGTTTAAAGAGTAAATAACTCATTTGATATACCCTAGATGAGAACATTTTTAAAGTAGTCTTTGAATTTAGTTGTGAGCATTGAATTGAGTAACATATAGCATGATCCTTGTCTGTTTTCTGATTTCCACAGCTCTGCTTCCATTTTAGTGGAAAGATGGGGTGGTTTCTCTGACTTTTGTGGACAAATTCTTGGGGGAAGTTATACTGAACACCCCAACTTCCATTTCAAGAGAGTGCTTCCTTTGTTAATAAACTGTTTGGTACCGTATCTTTTGTATTCATATAGTATCTGCTAGCAAATTTTCTTTGTCTTTTTGGGCCACATTTTGATTTTTACTTAGTAAATAAACCCAACTACTCTTTGGTGTTTTTTCTGATAATGCATGTCATTCAGTAAAGTAATAATCAACGATTTAACCCTGTCATACTCATTATCAACATGAGTTTCTGCAGTGTATTATGAAAGACCTCTTCCAGGCTATGCCGTGAGAAAGACATTGTTTTGTGAACACCCAGAATAGAAAAAAAAAACAAAAGAAAAGATCATGTATGGTATTGAATTTGATGTTAACTCAGCTTTTTCTGAATCAGCGAAGCAGGACCAGATAAGGAAAATCTTGTTACTAGCCAGCTCAGTTATTTTCTCCAGAATCTAGTATGGTATCATGAGTACAGTGAGGAAGGACTTTTATAAACAAATGCATATCAAGCTAGAAAAAAAAGTATCATTGCTTTTGAGTTTTCGTATCAATTCAATACAGATATTTATCTTCCATTTATGTAGGAAATGTCTACTGGTATAGTATTTTAACTACAAGAATCACCTTCCCTCCATCCCTTTCCCAAATCTTAACTCTTCACCACCCTTTGTAAATGGAATTGATATAACTGAAAATACAACAGAATTTATAAAACTGATTTGATAAAACTTGACAACTTGACAAAACCGGATGTACTTCAAGAGCAAAGTGAGCATTGGCATAATTTTATCTAAGGATTCCCAGACTCAGATACCTTAAATAATTACAGACTCTGCACATTCTAAACCTGGGTAATAACCCCTTACTGTATTTGAGCTAGATTGCTCACTGTTGACTTGAAGCCACTCAAAGAAAGAACCTCTGGAGTATATATTTCAAATAATGCTGCACTATCCATTTTTAAAGTCTGTAGTACTTATATCCCCCTAACTTTGAAATAAGCAAACATACACACTGTGGCATGTCCAACATTTTCTTAAATAATAATTGACATGAAAAGAAAAATGTATGGAAAATTATGGATAATAATGCTGTGAATGGTGGTTGTGCAAATCAAGTCTCATAACTTATATTACAATTACAAATACTATAAAATAAGAACCTTTATGCTATCTAAGCTAAGTGTTGAAGAAACTTAGGGGAGTTGAAGAAAGAAGCCTGCTGTAAGATTTAACTGAGACTTGGGTGGTAAGGAATACTAAATAACTAAGTAATACATTCTCATACCTCGAAGTATCGTATACATTTACTATATACCATGCTAAAATATCCTAAGTGTCAAGATCCCTTAATTTCAAAAGCCGAGTGGCAGGATAGCGAATTCAATGGCTTTCTGAGGGGCTTTCTTCCAAAGGAGAAGGGTTGGAGGTAGCACTGAAAGATGCTACTTGGGAAAGTTCACCCCAGTAGAGTTCTGGCTCCTTCTGTCTCAATGGAATGTTAAAATTAAGGATCCAGAGGAGAGAACTGGAAGCAAAAATACTCTCACCGCTCTCCTGCATTCTGAAAAAGGATATTTGGCAGTCATGATGAACTGAATCCTCCTTAAACACTGTAACTGGAATAAAGAGACTAGTTCTTTTTTTCTATTTCATTATCCCATGCTTCTGAGTATGCAAAGCTTGTTGATAGAGGAACTATCCTCACTGAAGTCCCCATGGGTAGGTAGGCAGGCTGCAATGTTCTGTTTTATACGACTGGGTGCCTTTAGTGGTGTTTTAAATAGTGTTTATTATGACTCTGACAGTTTAGGGGACAAGGATGACTTCTTGTATTATCAAGCATGCAACATACAGAGAAAACAGACCTTGAACATTAAACAATGTGAAAGAACGCAAAATACAGAAGGTGCCAATACAGCTCCCAAATGGTATGCCAACATCACTTTCACAACACTTGGGGGCCTTCTGACCACAGACAAGAATATAAACAAGGACTCCTTTCCCTTCAACACACGTCATTTATCAACTTAAAGGTAACGGATAGATTGGCTTCAGCTGACAACACAACTGAACTATGAAAGCTGTGGCACTCTCATAGCTTACAATGTTCAACATAGCAGAGGAGCACAAGTAAAGCCATTCTCAAACTAACAACCTGAGGACAATGTGTGATATTGGGGAAAAGCATGTGAGAGACCGGAGACTGGATCAGTTAGTAAACACTGCATCTGGCTTTTTAACGGAGGACTGGTACAATGAGGAGACCTCTCGCATGATGCTAGGACAACAGCGCTGCCAGCAAAATGTCAGTTATGCCTTTGACATCTGTGTTTAGAAGAATTAATGACTCTACAGGATACCTGGCTACAAAGCAAAACTGTTAGTTACACAAAGCTTTTTTACGTTAGGTGTCAATGTGAAAGGACTCTCACTTTATAGCAGATCAGTGGCCTAAACTGTGCAAGTTTCAAAAGCTCACTATGAGCAAAACTGCACAGAGACCTTTGGCTCAAAGAGAAGCTGCTAAACATTTGTTTGCACGTCCTTTCATCTTCCATCCTTTTTTCCTTCAAGGCACCTCCCATAAACCCTCTTGAAGTGCACAAAAGGTATGCAGTGTGAGGTGAGCAGGGTTGGTGATCACAGGGAAAGGCCGAATACATATTCCTCATCTACACAGTAACTAGTACAAAGCTAAACATTTGGACTAAGTCAGGTTAGCAATGATAGTTTGAATTACCAGAGCCTGCAGCTAAGCATGTGTTTTGCAGTCTCTCCTGCAAAATGAGATTTAAAAAAAAATTTTTTTTGGCTTATCAAAAACACTTTTCTGCAAAAATGCGGCTCTGGCTCTAACGAGGAAAAAAGTGTCTTTGAGCATTTAGCTGGACAGAAGCTTTTCCCCATGTCCATTCCCTTGCTGCAATTTCTGCCTGCCCTTCCTGTTCCACTGCATAGCCAGTGTCTTGCAGGTCAGTACGACTTCTGTGGATACCATACACACAGTAGTATTCCTGGCTATTTCCAAAAGGCAAAGATGTATAATTCCCCACTAATTGCCCTTTGTTATATATGAACTATAAAGCTGCTTTCAAAAGAAAGCTTAATTCCTTTAAAAACAAACGAAAAATTAAATGTTAATGGTCAGTTTATTTTTACAGCATCTGTTCTGAGGCTGACCTTGCTATTTCACCAGGAAATTCACTGTTTAACCTAAAAGTCGGACTTATTTATTCTTTTGACCCTCTCTGAAGTCACAGTAGTAATCAGCAGTGCTGCAATTCTAGTTCCTCGGGAAACCAGATAAAGCACAGACTGGCTATGCAGGGACTGATGATTCAGATTTACTTTATTCTGTTTCATTGCTCTGAGAAGATTCCTTCTCATGTTAAAAAAGACATCTACGCTACTGATTTATCTGAAAGCCATTGAAAATACTCCCTAAGTTCTGAAGTTCAGAGAATACTGCTGCAAACATGATCACCCATGTGTTTCTGATAGTATCACCTATAAAATGGGTATTATGGACTATTCTTTCCAGACTCTCGGTGCTGAACTATAGTACTAGAAGTACATTTATTTATGGTTCATGTTCCCTGGATCTTTACCCTGTTCCATCCATGGGAAAATTATTAAAGATGCTGGCAGTCTTGGAATGAAAAAAATAAAGTGTGTTTCTTCATACAAGCATACGTAACATGACAAGCCTTGCCTCAATGCCATCAGTGTTCATGAGCTGCTGTCTCAAAAATAATGAGCTGTCAGAGCTTCAGTGCAATTTGCATTCGTGTTAGTAGTAAAGAAATCCAGTGGTTTTTTGCTTGCTGAATGATAGTGTTAAATTGTTACTTTTGCTTACCAAGAGTGTGAAAATTTACTGGAGTGACAGTAAACTCGGAAAAGTAAACAGCTTTTTTCAGGTCTCCACAGTGTCTGGATTTACTGTCAATATATGTTAGTCATTAAATCACACACACAAATGAAAATGAAGACAGTATGGCACATTTTACTGTGTACTGTGCATCCCCTGAAGCCATGTGTGCGTGTTGCAAATGTGCTGGTTTTGGCTGGGACAGGGTTAATCTTCTCCGTAGTAGCTAGTCTGGGGCTACGGTTTGGATTTGTGCTGAAAACAGTGTTGATAACACAGGGATGTTTTAGATACTGCTGAGCAGTGCTTGCACAGCCTCCAGGCCTTTTCTGCTCCTCACACCACCCCACCAGCCAGGAGCCTGGGGGTGCTCAAGGAGCTGGGGGGGACACAGTCAGGACAGCTGACCCCAACTGACCAAAGGGATATTCCATACCGTATGACATCATGCTCAGCATATAAAGTATAAGTATAAAGTATATAAGCTGGCTGGGGGCTGCTGCTCAGAAACTGGCTGTGCATCCGTTGACAGGTGGTGAGCAACTGACCTATGCATCACTTGTTTTGTATATTCTAATTCTTTTATCATTATTATTATTATTATTATCCCTTCCTTTTCTCTCCTATTAAACTGTCTGTATCTCAACCTACAAATTTTACTTTTTTTTTTTTTTCCCAATTCTCTTCCTATCCCACTTGTCAGGTGTTGTTTGAGTGAGCGGCAGTGTGGTATACAGCAGTCTGCCAGGTTAAACCATGACACTCCTTTTGTCCTTGTTGGCACCCAACGTGGGACCTCTTCAGCACATCACCTCTTCCTCTGGTGCTATTGCAAAATCTTTGCCTTCTGGCCAGTCCGTGATCTCTTCCAATATTCCTGGGTGACTGGGGTGTCCTACTTGAGCCCGTTGTGTGATCAGTGCAACGCATTTACTCCACATGGCATCAGTTGCACGGTGTGTAGCGGGGACCATCCCTTTTAACATCCAGCCCAGCACCAGCAGTCAGAGTGCCAGGAGGAGCTGTGCTTCAGTCCCAATCACTTCCAAATGCTCAAATGCCTTCATACACTGCCAATTTTTCAGTTGGAGTACAGTGGGCTTCGGATCCTCTATATTCCTGACTCCAAAACCCCAGTGGTTAACCCTGGCTGTCCCCTGGTGCTCTCTGCCAGAGACTCCAGGTAGGGCCATTCTCCCTGGCTGCGGTTTAGAGCGCATTTTCAACATCTTGTCCTTTCTGAAATGGCCCAAGGGCTACTGCATGAACTATTTCCTGTTTAATTTGTTCAAAGACTGGTCGTTGTTCAGGGCCCCACTTGAAATCCTTCTTCTTCTGGGCCACTTGACAGAGGAGGCTTACAATTAGAATGTAATTTGGAATGTGCAGTCTCCAGAAACCTGCAATGCCTAAGAAAGCCTGCGTTTCCTTTCTTCTAGTTGGTGGAGACATAGTTGTTATTTTGTTGATCACATCCGTTGGGATCTGATGATGTCCATTGTGCCATAATTTAGCAGCCCAGATGCCTTTACCTCCATGCTGCCACACACAATCCTGAACCTCCAGCAAAAGCTGTTGCTTGGGGGAGAACAAATGCCACTTTGTGATGGCTGCTGTCTTGTGATTGTTAATTGTCATGGGGCAAGACTGCTCTTTTTTTTTTTTTTTAACTTCAGGAGAGTAGAAATTAATGAGAAACAGACTTTTAAAGATGCTTGAACAACCACAAAACTTTTGAAAACACTCTACATATCCATTTGACTGTAGGTGCCCAGCTGTGACACTGTGGCTTGCCTCGCGACGTCACACATTTGAAGCGTATCATCAAATGTCACGGAGGCAACATCCAGCATTATTGAAACATGTTTCAGTTCCGGATCCTTATTTTCCTGTTCATTTTAAGTATTGCTTTTTGTCATGTTTGGGAGGATTTGCTCGAAGATCAACATGCTTTTCAATTACAATGAGTATCTGCTTATTATAAAGTTCTGTATGAAGTAATAACGTTAACATTCAGCAGTGGTACAAGCGCTGTATGTGTACGTTCCTATCCTACCGTAATGTGGAAAATGAGACCTTGTTAGGCATTACCACCTTAAAGCCATCCTAGCAAAAATTCTGAATGCTAAGGAGAAGCAGCTTGAGACAGCATCTAGTGAACATCGACTTCGTTAGCATGTGTGCCATGCTCTTCATACGGCAGACAGTGGGGAACGCTCTTCAAGGGCAAACAAGTTTTGGGTCTGCTTCTGTTCCTGCCTGGAAGAAAGCTAACTGCTGGCAGCCCCCCAAGGTGTGCTGTGGTGCTGTTTCTGGAGGGAGGGAGGATTTCTCTGCCTAAGTATCAGTGGGAAGAGTGACCCCAGGGAGGCTGATGCTTCACATTTCTGAAGCAGGGTTAGATCTCAGTCTTCCTGACTTTTCTTCTCTGAAAAACTGCATGCTGGGCCTATCAGCACTGTCTCACCCACAAAGCTGTCATTTACACTTGCTTCCTCTAAAACTGCCAGTCAGTAGAAGCAGTCACTCTGTAGCTCCAGGGCCATTAAGCTGGGAAGTCCATGCTATGTTCATTTCATGCCAGTGCTGGCATGGGACTGTGAATGACATAAAATCCCTGCCTGTAGCAGGTAGTAAGATACCAGAGGCTGTTGAGGCCAGCATCCCCTGGGCCCAAGATGCTGTTGGAAATCCTGTAACTCTGGGAAGCGTGCAAGGTAAGGCTGCTAGAGCACTGCCTCCAGGGTTATCCTTAAAATTGTATTTATTATGTTAAGGTATGAAAAAAGAGTGTTCAGAAAGATGTCAGGCCCTCCAAGCCAGTCCTGAGAGACTAATATACTTGTATTACCTGCTGGCCTTTGAGTAAGGCTGAGATTTTTTTAAAATCCACAGACCTTAGAGTGATTTTTTTAGCTCAGCTGAAAAAAAACCCAGTCTCTATTCAGCACAGGTTCAATGTCAGGCATTGGCTTCACTGTCACTGAAGACAATGACACTTAAATGTCTGCTTAAGAAGAAAGTCCTGATTTGTATCCAGTTGGCTGCCCACTGAGAACAATGTGAAAGTTAAGCAGGCGCTGTGAAGTCTGTGGAAAGGAGCAATGACTCTAACCGTCTGCTATATGCGTTTAATGCATCTTGTGTCCTCAGGCAGCTTTGGATGAACTTAGACCCATCTTGCATGGAGTAGAAAATAATACTGATTTTAACAGACAAAGCAAGGAGATGCTGGGTTCAGGTGCTGTAGATGCCAGCACAACTGCAAGTGTAACTGCAAGGCTGGTATTGACATCAAACTTGGGTGCTATTGGCATCAAACACCCATCAATAGTGGCATTCAGTGGCACCAATTACCCTTGAGTTTCTGCATAAATCTACAGAAACCCAAGTCATGTGGGTTTTGCTAAGGTAGAAAAAACTGAGTTCAGACCAGCATACAGCAGTCACATCTTCAGTTACAGACTAGCACAGACTTTCCTTTCCTACCTTTTCTGTCACGATCTAACATATAAAAATATAGGAGTTTAAAAGTGATCCAGGCTGGGTTTCATATTTGCTTTTGGAAAGCAAATTCAGTTGGTAAACTTTTTTTCTGATTATGTTTTCAGAGCGAAGTTGAGCTATCTCTTTTTATATAAACCAATTATTTCTCCTGGCTATTCAAATGGCAGCTTCTGCCATTTTACTCATGACTTCCCTTGAATGGGTCACACAGAACAGAGTATTTTCTTCCAACCCTTTTGCCTGAAGATGATTACTAGCATCAAACACACATTTGCAAAAAATGGAACTATCACCTTTTTCCAGAGTGTGTAACACTAACTTGCCATCTCTGTATGATGGAAAGTTTAGCTTCCCTTGGATACTACTACTATTTGTGCCCATGACAGTCAAACACACTACAGTTTCTACTATTTTAGCTACACAATCAAACAGACACAGACTGGTTTCTACTGCTTCAGTCGGGCAACCAGATTTAGCAAAACTCTGGTCTAGCAGTGATGCATAAACTACAAGTAAAGAAAATCCTAATACTTCAGATTGCTCAATGCAAAGTCAAGTTACAGTGAACAACTTCCCTGAGAAGTGTCATCTGGTGAACAACCTACCGTGCCTGCACACAAACAGCACGGTATTTACACTGTAATAAATAAATACCCTGAATGCTGGTTTCAGGTTGGTTTTTTTTGGTGGGTTTTTTTTTTTTTTTTTTTTTTTGCCAACAACCTTCTTTTGGTCTGCAAAGCACGTCCTTCTCCAAAAGCCAAGCTAAGGACCTGCAGAAGAGCAGCTTGTGCAGAAGAGCACCAGCGCACGTCCCGGCCCCCCTTTTTTCCTCTGAACTCGACAACTTAACGGGGCAGACGACTTTGGGCTCACAACTTCGCTTTTGCCACCGAGCTCCGCCTTTCCACAGAGAGGCAGCTTGTCCCCCTCCATCCCAGGGCTGAGACCAAGGGCCAACACGGGAGCGGGTGCAAGAGGGGGGGAAGACCAGAAACCGCGACTCCGACGGCCCCGGAGTCAGCGCTCCCCGCCGGGAGGGCCGGGGCCGCTCCCTCCCCACCCCGTCCGCCTCCCGGCTCCCACCGCCGTGCCCCGCCGGCAGTCGGCCGGTCCCCGGCCCTTGCCCGCGGGTACCCGGGGGACGCGGGGCGGGAGCCGCCTGCGCGGGGGGCTCGGCGCTGCCTTGCTCCGGCGCGGGGGGAGCCCTGCCCGCCGCCCCGCTCCCCCCGGCGCCTTACCGGGCTCCGCCGGGGGAACTCGCCCAGCACGATGCTGACCACGGGGATGCGCAGCGCCGCCGAGATGAAGTCCAGCTCTAGCATCTCCCCGCGGCTCTGCGGGAAGGCGAGGATGGCGGAGACCCCCTGCACCACCACGGTGTGGCAGAGGCTCTGCAGGAAGGAGACGGGGTCGTTGCTCCAGGAGGCGCTGGGGGAAGAGAAGGGGAAGAGGGGCAGGTCGCCCAGCCCCGCCTCGATCGCCATCACCACCTCCAGGGACAGGTTGTAGGGCAGCAGCCCGGCCACGCCGTTGAGGTTCGCCACGGCCAGCAGCAGCGCGTCCCGCGGCGAGGGCTGGGGGGGCGGCCGCCGCTCCCCGCCGCCCCCCGGCCGCCGGCCCCGCGGCCCCGCGGCGCTGCCCACTTCCTCGGGGCTGCCGCCCCCCTCGGGGCTGCCGCCCCCCCGCCGTCCGCCCGCCGCTTCCCCGGGCCAGGCGGCGGCGCGGGGCTGCAGGTGGGTGGCCCCCACCCTGACGGTGTGCCCGATGCGCCGCAGGATCTGGCAGGGCTGCGGGTGGGACGCGGAGCCGGGCACCGCCGCCAGCACCAGGGCGCAGGGCGGCAGCAGCAGCAGGCACGCCCGCCCCAAGAGCCCGCGCACCCCCGGCCGCCACATGGCCGGCAGCCCCCCGCCGCCGCCGCCGCCTCCCCCGGCCCCGCCACCCGCCTCAGCCGCCCCGCGGGCGGCCGGCAGCGGCATCAGCCGCGGCGGGCGGCCCCCGCGCAGAGCCGCCCCCGCCGCCGCCCATGGGGCCGCCGCCGCCGCGCCCACGCCCCGAGGTTGGAGCTGGCGGGGAGGGGGGTGTCGGCCCCCGGCCCGCCCCCCACGGACCCGCGGGGCTGGAGCGGCCCGGCCCCGGGGCGGCACCCCGCACCGCCCCCCGCAGCCGCCGGCAAGGCGCCCCTGCCCCTCCGCGCGGGCGATGGCTCTGCCCGGCTGCCCCGCAAGGAGCGAGAAGATCCCCCAGGAGCGTGCGCTCCCCGGCTCCCCCTTCCGAGACCACCGTGCGCTCCGCTGCCCGGCTCCCCCCCCCCCCCCCCCCCCGCAGCCCCCGCTGCACCGCACGGCCGTCCCCGGCTCCCTCGCAATGCTCCCACCCCCCCGCAGCCCCCGCCCGGCTCCCCTGCAAGGCTCCCTTTTCCAGCCTCTCCTCCGCGGCTCTCCTCGGTGCACTGCCCTGCCCCGGCTCCGGAGGCGAGAAAAGTTGCCGGGCGGCCGCGGCGGCGGCTGCGGGCGGTCGCTGGGCTGCGCTGCGCTCCCACCGGGAGGAACGGCGAGCGGCAGCCCCGCGCCGGCTCCTCCCCGGGCCGCCGGGACTTGTAGTCGCCGCCGCCCCCGCGGGCCGCCCCGAGGGAGGAAGGAGGGTTTTCGGGGCTTGGCCCGCTCCCTCCCCGCCGCATCCTTGCTCCCTCGGAGAGGCGTCCCGGGACAGCCCCGACGGAAACCTCCGCTCGGGTATTGTCTGCCCGGGTCTTCTTCCCGCTCCCCCGGACGGAGAAGCGAAGCAGTTTTGCGGCGCTGAGGGAGACAGCGGGCTGCTCCGTCCCCGGAGGGGCTGCGGGCCGGGGCGGGGGGCTCCCCTCGCCCTCTCGGCTGGGGGGAATCGCGTCCCTCGCCGCCGCAGCGCGCCCGTCGGGTAAGCCAGGGGCGGGCTGCGCTCGGTGATGCGCTGCTGCTGCTGCGGCTTCAAACCCGATCGGTTTTCGGCACGTGGGACCCGAGATCCCGGCACAGCAAGCCATGGACACTTTCTAAAATTGCTTTTACTATAGAACACCCTTATCCTAAGAGGGAATAGGGCAGAGCAGTGATGGGCGTTTGTGTGCGTGTCTGCAATGGGTTGGGGAAAGTCCCGTCCTTGTCTCCCTCCTGTTAACCGGGTTCGATCCCGGGAGGTCGGGAGCCGCGCTAGTCCAGGGTCTGAGACTGATACCCCGATCGGGGCACCGACAGGCTCGTCGTTGTCTCGCTCCGCTCCGTGATCGATCTCCGGGACCCCAGCGGATGCCCTCTCCCAGAGCCACGTTGTCCATCAGAGGGGAAATAACCTCAGGGCTCCCCCCGGGAGCGAGCTGCGGGCTGACTGCCGACACGGGGGACGCCCCGAGATTTCCGTGTATTTCCTGCCTGCGGGACTCCTGTCATCGTTCCCCGGCTGAGCCAGCCCTGACTGAACGCAGTGTGGTTTCCTGCTGTGCCTCCTGGAAGGGCAGTCTGAGCCTTCACTGCTGGGGTGGTTGGAGACCTTCTGGTAACTTCTTCACGAGCAGTTTACCCTGACCTAGTGCTAGCATTATTCTTTAAGTTAAAGAGCTCTCCTCCTCTGAATGTTCACCTACTTTCCCCTTTCTCCAAGATTTATCTTCTGAGCTGTTTATGAAGAAACATTATACGCTCTCTTTCTTCATCTGGTATGCACAAAACTCGTGTAGAAACACTTTTCATCATGCTGTATAAAAGAGGTGGTCATTACCCTCCAACAGGTCTGAACTGCAGGTTTTCTGATTTAAATTAATCTTTCTTGAGGGGAGGTCACCAGAGGTGTACACAGTCTTCAAAGAGAGGTCTTACTAAGGTCTTGTGCAGCTGTGCTGAAATTTGTCTCTTATGTCCATCATGTTAGCACCTTGTCATACCTGCCTGCTGTTGTTACCATCTTCCAAAAGACCTGCAAAGCTAGTGTTTATCTCATACTGTTCTCTTTGAATTGATATGTGGTTGCAAAATTGGTTCCAAGGTGGAAAACTACAAATGGCAGGGTGGTGATCTGTAGGCCAAAACTGACTATACCAGCTGCTACGCGTAAAGGTGAGCTAATACTATGTCTAAGAGTTAACAACAATTTCCTATTTCCCCTTTTCTTCTTCCTTTTTCTCCTAGTCTTATTATCACATTTTTATTTCCTGGTATCTTCTCTGATCAACACAGGGTCCTCCTGTCCCTCTTCCTCTTTTTTTTTTTTTTTTTTTTTTTTTTTTTAAGGAATGGATCATATTAACAGAGGTGTTCAAAATCTCCTCTGTTAGCGATAAGGAATTACTGGCTGGGAGAACTGGCTTTGAATATGGTAAATGTCACACAGTGCAAACAAAAATTATTTTTCTCCCAAAACCACAGGAGTTAGCTTTCAGGTTGTGAGAATGAACTCACTCGAGATCTGTACAACTCCAGAGGTGTTGTCTGTATTTGCATCCTTTTTGTCAGGTTTGGAAAAATCTGGTAAGCACGTAACTTCTCTGCTGTGCAGTTAGGTAATTACTAGTTTTCACGTGGGAATTATTTTTATAACAAACGGTTACTCTTCCATGTCTTAACTGACAGCCCTGAATTGTCAGTCATTTGAAGCTTCATTATAGGAGCGGATCTTTCTCTGGCGTTAGGGCACAGGTGACACTCATTTAAAAAAGCAAGTGTTTCAGAAAATGTCATCAAACTTATTACTGAAACAGCTCTGAAAATTGCGTAAGAAATCAATCAGTAAAGGGAAATCATTCAGTATCTCCATCTTTTGTTTTTTAATTTGTGGGTAATCTATGACCAGATTGCTTGGTGATCATGCAGTACCACTCTTGTGAGTACTGCTGTAAATAATTCCTGGTCTGCAGCTGATTTTTGAGCAAGTCATAGCAAGTTGTCACAGTTAGAAACCTGAACTGTACAGAGTAGGCAAACTCCCCAGGCGATGTAATAATTTTTACTGGAATGGCTCTAGCTCTTGAAGCTATCTTTTCAGCTTGATTATTTATAACAACAAATTATGAATTTGTCTTCTTTGCAATTTGTGTTTATTTTTACTCTTTGCTCAAATATTCCTGTTAATAAAGTTCTCCGCAATACCCCTGATATACCAAAGTGTTTAAACACAGGCTTTTTTTAAGAAGATATTTAAATCTCTAGGTGCTGCTCTGTAAGAGGCCAGAGTATTTTCAGGAAGTGATCTGAAAAAGGATATAAACCACACCAAAGTGTATACATGTAACATTTGGAAAGTTGTATCATTAATTTTTCTGCTTTATTTGCATAAATATGCATGTGGAAAAGAGCACGATTGGTTGAGTCTAATACGGCAATTGGAGATGGCTGTGTGTCAATTGCACCTGCTTTTTAGCAACACTGCAGTTCCTCTTCCAAGGCTGGCAGCAGAATAAACTTTTTGAGATCCTTGACTTTTTTCATCTTCAACTAAAGGACTGGCTGCCTTCTACTCTCCTTCCCCCTTTTCCCTTTCTCATGGTGGTTGCTGCAGTAGGAATGTCCACTCTGCTCCTCTCCTGTGTTAAATATTCAACTGAAAGAAGACCAGGCAGATCTGGGCAAGTGGAGGGACGTCCTCTGATTTGGTTGTCACCTCAGGGTATACCATGAGTATAGCAATGCTGGTGGCATTGATTGCTGGGGAATGGTGACCACAGAAACTCATCCTTGATCAGTGCCTGAGCATCACAGTTAAAGCTGGTGAAAACCCTTCAGCAACAAAAAATGCAGTGGGGAAAAGTGATTGAAATCACCGATCGTATTTCTCTTGCTGCTCTTTCTGCTTGCTTAGCTCATTGTCATTTCTCTGAAGTAGAGTTGGTTTATCTGGCTTTCTGAGCTGCAGAACAATTGTGTTTCACAGCGACCTTCTGCAAGGCTTGTTCCTTCTGAGCAACTTGGCTCGTTTGGAAATAGGTTGTCACTGCCCTCCCGTTCATGTCTGTGTTGCTCTACTCCCCTTGCTCTGATGGAGAAGCTCCTTGAGCTTGCCAGAGCATGATAGCCAGATTGCTTAACCTCATGTTCATCTGCCCCATTTTTAGCCGCTCTCATTCTTCAAAATGCCCAAGTCACTAGGCTGAGATGCAGAGAGTACCACACACTATCTCTTTACCCCTGGAGAAGGTGAGGGATTTATTTTCGGTCAGCCTGGCATGAAAATTTTTTTCCTTTCATAACCATCATTCTAAAATGAGAATTAGGGAAAAATAAACCATTCAGGTAAAATTATTTTTTTCACTAGGAATAAACAGTTTTGTTTCTATTTAGATGCCTCAGTTTATTTAAATGCAGTTTCAAACATTTCAAAATGCTGTGTTTTTCATTTGAATTACCATTTAAAGGAAAAAAAAAACCCAACAAGTCACCTGGATGGTCCTTACTTTCTGTCCTCCACACTTTTTCCAGCCAGAAGAAATTTGCAGATGCTTTCAGGTATCTAAAACTGCACTAAGAATGTTAAGTAGGGTATTATATATTTGAATAATTTCGTGTCACTGTAGTGCTCACCTGGTGTGAATCGACAGTGCACTGGCTACTGCAGACTTATGCCTGCAAATATCCTCCTGTGGGCAGGCCTGGTGTTGAATCCAAACCATCACTTTGAAGTCAAATTGTTTCACCAGTGAGGGCTACGTGCTGTTTTACTGCCTCAAAAAAGTGTTTGAGACTCTTCTTGCTCCCTAAATAAAACTCCCATTTTGTTTCTTCTGGCAATATAAATCCAGACAAACTCTGATACTGTCAGAGGATGTTCAAAGAGTCAGCGAGGAAAATATGCAGTGAACCACTTCATAGCTTTGGTCCCTTTCAGAAAGAGCAGGCAGGAGATCTTGTAACATTGCCACACAGCTCACCAACCCCTCTGAGTTTGGTAGTCTCCCCTCTGAAATGGATGCTACCATGGGAATATCTCAAGACATTCCAGGTACCTATAAATGGAAAAAAATTAAGTGACTAGTATTCAGTCACAGCTTCTTTCCATCACTGGAACTAAATGTTCCTAAAGTAGGCATGAGTATACTCTGACTGTGAGACCTTTTTCGATTGCCAGAATGAAGAAGGAAGAATTTAGTTGCAGGTGAAAGTGTTGTTCCCCCTGTTAATGTGAGTGATCCGATCGATTGTTTTTATTGCTTCTTGTCTGAGGTGGTGGTGTATATCTTCCCAAACAAGTAGCTATAAAACCTTTACGAGATCCCCACTTGCCACATATTTTGTTCATGCCATATATTTTGAGTTTGACACTTAGTCATGTTTTTCTCATTGCTGGTCCTTTTATAGCATTCCCAATTGTTCTCACTTTTGAGATACATTAATCCTGGGCAGCAGCTAAACTAGTAGAGAAAGCACCATAATGACTCTGTTGGATACTAAGCCTCTGGCTATAACTACCTGAAGTTTCTGTCACTGCCTGTAGTTTTTATTTTTAAGTCTTTTCTGTTCTGTTGTCACATGTCCTGTGTTGTTCTTTCACAGTTAATATAACAGTGATGAAAACAACTCCAGTAGGTAGGAACAGTCCCAGTACTGCTTACTGCATCATGGTGGATGGCACAGAGAGCCTTTAGAAGCCCCTCAGTTTAGGCAGATGGTTATCTGGGAATCCAGGGGTTGGTTGATGTAAAGTCTGCCTCTTGAGTCTTGGAGTCCAACTCTGGTGGAGCCAACTGCACAGGAAAGAGCTGGCTGGCTACTCCAAACCTGAAGGTACAGGAGAGATTTGGCCAGGGGCATTTAATCTCTAACAAAAAAGCACCAGCTATATACCAGAAGTGTGTTATCCCAGTATCCACAGGGAGTTGATGAGGAAGAAAAGGCATCCCCACCGCAGGCCAGCTTCCCTAAGCTGGCAAGCTCTGAGCAGAGAGCATGGAAATGGTTTGAAGGATGATGTGTGCATGTGTTTGTACGTCATTACTGTGAGCACATCGATTTTTTTTGTCAGCAAGCTGGCAGGTACTCCCTTCCCCAATTTTTCTTCCAGGAGATCCTCTATCATGGCCCTGCTCAGGATCCTCTGTGAAAACAGGATGCCATTCCATGGACTTTTCTAGGACCAGGCTGGATTTAATGCAGTTTTGCCTGTACATATTTGCTTCTTTATTCCAGGATGACAGCTGAGCGCTTGTGAAAATTTTGGGAGGCGGGAAGAGAAAGAAGAGAAAAAAACTGTTTGAAAGCAGTGTCAAAATTGTTACCAACATCAATGTAATTTGAGTAGTGAGGTCAGACAAGCATCTTCTCATAGAGCAAACCCATAGTTTTGGAAAAAATACCAATACTGCTTTGCTGACATCGTGGTGCCCTCTGCATTATATGATTTCCCCCACGTTTCTGCAGCAAATATAAAAGTATTATAGGCTGTGTGCAACCTTTGCACTGTTTTGATTGGCTTCAAAAGGCGACTGGGTGTAAATGCTCAATAAAGATGAATAAAGTCTGTTTAACTTTCAGACAAAGTCTTCAATTTCCACAAGGTTAGAGGAGCACCCCCACACTGCATCACCCTGGCAACATCACATGCTCTTTACTGTTCATTCCCTCCTGCTCCTTCTGACTTAGAGGTGGGGGTAAAAGGGGAGGGGGAAGAGTGAGAAATCATGGGTGCTTATCAAAGTTAAATTATAAGGATGGTGTAAAAAACAGGAAAAGACTGAATAAGCAAACTAAGGAAAGGCCACAACAGCATCTGTGTAAGAGATAATTCACCCAATTTGTCCAGCTAAACAATTCTGTCAAGTTTACAGAGGGCTGCAAAATTGGCAAACTGCCTCATCTCCTTCGAGAAGCGCAGAGGCAGCATCGGCTTAACCCTTCTGTTCGCAGTTTAAAGAACTGATTTTGCAAACCCTCTCTCAAAGCAGCTGGGATGACCTTACTCAAATTATTGGCTTTAATAAGGATTTCTGGTACAAGAAAAACTGAGGCGGGCAGGAGTCAGCTTGCCAGGTGCAGTCATGACAACTGCATTCCTGAAAGTCTGTGGGCTTGCTCGTGCCTTTGGGCACTGCCTGAAGCTGCACAGCAGAAGATGAAGCTTGTCAGGGATGCACCTGAGGGATGCCACCCTGAAAGAGATGCAAGTCCCTCTGAGGATCCAGACCTCATGCAGAATTCTCTCCTTAGCTTTTATCAGAAGGAAAACCTCCTCGGGGTCTGAGTTTGCACAGCAGTGCTTTCTAGCCCCCAGGCTGGTGTGGTGCCCACACCTGTTGATTGAGCCCTACTTAGTTGTAATATTGAGCAGCAGGCTGCTGGTCTCCCCAATAACTTGCTTTTTCTTCGCAGTATTAGCTCACTGGCATGTGTGTGGGTGTGGTGTGCATGTGTAACAAATAATGGATTCCTTTTAAGATTCTTCTTGCTGGAATGTCCCTTAAGACATGCCACACCGACAAGAAAACCCAAACCAAAACCCACTCTGTTGTCCCCAGGTATAGTGCTGAGGTAATGACTTGGGGGAAGCCCCGGGAGAGATCGCACACCTCGCTCACTCTTTGCTTCAGTAAGAGATGTCTGAGGTGTCAGCTGTGCTATCCAATCTATCTGAGAGTCAAACACCCTGATAAGGCATGAATGGAGATAAGACTCTCCTGTACCAAGGAAGTATTCTAGCAGTTTGTTCCTATGCATCTGAGCTCATAGGCTACCCAGCAGGGGTATAATCTGCAATATAGTCTAAATTAAAACCAACCCTCCTTTAAAATTATATCAGAAACAATATGTGATAAAAATAAATTACTTAAAAGGCTAAATAATGCTGAAATTTGGCAGGATTAGGCTCACATAGGAGATTACATTGGCAGAAGGGAAATGTGTGTAAAATGCTGACGTGAGATAAAGTACAGGTGAGAATGCCATTCACCCAAGGTTGTGGTTTTAGAAGGAAACAGATGAACTGGATCTGTGGCTTTTGTTCCAGGAGCCTTTAAATAATGTGATGCTGGATGCTCTCCTGGCAAGGTAGTACAGAAGAAGCAATAGTTAAATCAGACATGGCAAATGACAAATGGTTTTTGTCATGCTCCAGAAGCAATCTAAGAACTGAAGAATTTACACATCTGTTCAATGAAAATGAATTCTGATATTTATAAAGGCTATTTTTAAAAACATAAGTTCCCTTTAACAACACACTCGTGAAATTCCCAAGCACTAATGCCAGCGTCAAATTATTCCCATTGTACAAATGGGCTGTCTTAGAGCAAGCTCAAGTATTTTTAAAATGGTGTTGGATAGCAGTGGATAGGTGTATCCTGTGAAAATAAAGAGTAAAGATAGCTCAGGCTTCAAAACTGTGATGTGCTTTCCAGCTCTGTTATACACTCCATGAGTCCTTACTGAGTTTCAATTTCTTGCTATCAAATACAGACTCCAGCACTGCTCTAGCCCATCACATGGAGACAGAAGGGTGTTACCAGGAAGGAAACATCTCTGAGAAAACAGAGCACCACTTTTGCAACACCAGAGATTCTTGAAGAATCCTTTTCATAAGCTGCTTTAAACACCTAAGAGCTCTGTGATGAGGAAGAAGAAAGTCAAGGTTATTCTCTCTTGTTTGCAAGCCTGCAGAATAAGCAAATGTCAGCTGTAACTCTTACAGTGTGGATAACCACTGCTGTGTAAATCGCCAGGAAAGACCGTGAAGCATCAAAAATGGAGACACAATTATAACACGTTGAACATCACTTAGATTTTTTTTGTGTTACTGAAGTCGTGTGCATTCCTATCCCTTGACAAAGAGCTATGACAAAAAACAAATTTTTGCTTTTTGTTAGGATTACTTGAAAAGGAAGGCAAAGCAGCTTGATGCATTTGAAAGGTAAACTATTAAATAAGGCTCTTCAGATAGCTTGCCTTTTTGCCTTCTGTATTTTAAAAGGATTTTTATATAAGAAGTTGCTTGGATTAATATGACCATAGACATAGTTTAGATGAGATGCCACCAGAAGAAAGCAGTTGTCTTGTCCTTATTATTTCCACAGTGGAGCAGCTTCTGTGAGCTGGTGGAGGGAGCAAAGGAATCTGCTGTAGACAACACATGCCTCTAGCAATAAAGAAGAAATTGCAGAGTGTACTGGCACCCTGAGCTTAGGTGCTTCTCTCACTTGCTTCTAGAGAAGCAAAATTAAGCTCCGTCCTTTATTCAGTTTTCACAATAAGATTCAGACCCACCACTGAAAGCCAAATGCTGCCACTGCTGAATTTTTGCACTGCTTGGCCCCTGCAAATTGACCTCAGTGGGAGTACTAGTGGAGTTAGGCACTACGCAACGGGAGCAAGCAGGGCATTTCTGACAGTATGTCAGTGACTTTAACAGCTGGGCATTGGCTGCTCCTAGCTTTAATAGCAGAAGTATTTTTATGGCTGACAAAGACTGGTGAGAGGTGAAAATTTTGGAGACTGTTTGGAATGCAGATCAGATTTAAAGTGCTCAGCATGTCCTACCTCGGACTTTTTCTGCAGAAAACAGGAAACTCCTTGGAAACATCCCTTGGGAAGATATCATTTTAGCTGATGAATTTCAATATAAATGGGAAAGATATTCTAGAATCTAAGAGTAATTTTTGCCATGGAGGGATAGACTTCAATAGCAAACTGAATTGTTTGCCACATGCACACAAAACGTTCATGAACTAAACCTGGGTAAATATGTAGGGAGGAAAGCAGAACTGTAGCTTAGCCCCATGCATTACTTAAATGTCCCAAGACATTACCCAGCCATGGGGGATAGCTCATGTGGAACTGTAAGCTGAGAGTACATAACTACTTGGTTTGGCTAGGAGTAGAACAAGAGGAGAAGACAAAACCAGAAGTTCACCCCTGAACAAAAAAAAAAAGTATCTGATGTCACTTAGAGAAAATTTCTCTCTAATAAGTGATTATAAGTATTCTGGAGTGGAGAGAAGTGAGCAAAGGAAATCCAATATTGAACAGCCTCATGACAAATTGATATGATCTGAGTCTACCAAAATCAGTAGGTGGTTTCTGCAGAGAGAATTTTGAGGAAACTTTTCTGATTTTGATTAAACCACTGGTTTGTTTACAAGAATGGATTTAGTTGTGTGTAACAGAGTTCATCTACTCCAGCTGAATGAATTCTGTGTCTTTTGTCCCCTAAAATAATTTACACATATAAATTTAATATTTTTGTCCTGGGTGTGCTTTGTTTCTGCAGATATCCTAAAAAATTAGAAAAAGGAAATTCCATAAGGACAATGGACTTCTTTGAATATATTTGTAAAAAAGAAATATTTAATCAGTTCAGGGCTACTAAGAGTCCTAAACTATATTGATTGGTTGGGAGCTGCATGATTGCATCACGTGTTTTGGAAGTGGGAAGAAGAAAGAAGCTAAAATTCCCTTAGTCCCCCAAATAAATCCCCACCTGATCAATTAAATGAATGAGTTCTAACCCAAATCCATGTTTTACAGTTATACTTTTGCAGTTAATAGAATAAGAAAGTTGTCCTGAGCCCTGTGTGCCTGATGAAACCTGTCATGCATTTGAATTCTGTCTATCAACGACTTGCAAGAAGCTGCTTTTGATAAATCTACAAGCTGAGACTGCATTTGACAAATAATTTGAGGAGCAACAAATATTCCAGAAAGAAGCATAGGCTGATTGCAGAACAGAAAAAGAAATGAGATTCACTGAGGCTGCTATGAGTTATTCACTGATGACTAATAATAATAAAAAACCCTCAAAATTATTGGACTAGATGTGCTATCCCTGCCTTGTTAACAACCCACAGCTGATATGGAGGCACTGCAAGTTTGTTAAGGGACTAAACCTGTCTACAGGGAAAAGCCGAATCTCTTTAGCCTAACAGAGCAACTGATTTAGTTACAGTGGTGCCCAACACCCAGGGAAACAATCTTAATCTAAAATAAGCACTATTCAGACTAAAATATGTATGCTTTTATGCAGTTGTCCAGACTGGTTTAAATAAGTAATTTAAAAGATCACATTCTTATTTAAAACCGTGCTATTTGTTCCTTGCTCAGTCCTTTCATTCTTCTGTGAAACTTGTAGCAAATCTGGAATAGGAGCTAATCCACATAATTTGAGATTGAGATGTCTGTGTTATTACGCACGTTAAACAGTAGAACCATAATAATTCCCTGTGAATAGATAAAACAGCGTACATGTTGACAGTATTTTTAAACAAAGTAATAGCTACATTTGTAGAACAAGTTGCGTGTTGCATTTTCTGTGTTGAGAAAGGTCAAATTCTAGACAGGTTACGAGCCAGAGATTATGGTCAATGGCATTCCTTGAAGGAAACCAAGAGGACAGTATGACCACACACCTTTATGACCAGCAAATTGAAGACAATGAAGAGTCAAGAAAAGTGAAGATTGTGGTTGACCTGCTCTTCCCAGGTCAACTGGCAAAACTTATTGAGGCCATAGTGATTTAGGAAGCTTTCTGACAGTATCTGCTGGATGGGCAGATGCTTTGGTTAAGTTAATTAACTTGTGTTTGAAGTTAGCTTGGATACAGGTGAATCATCTGTTGATATAATATTAGACCTAAATGAGTTTATGAGTCTAAAGCCAATAGGCATTCAGTAGGAATTCGGCCCCCTTTGACTGTTCCAGCAAAAAATCATCAGCTGTGGGAGGAATAAGTGTATGAGTGTGGTAATGGTTTAATCATACCGAACACATCATATCTCAGCAGAAGGCCTTGTGATCTAACCAACTAACTAGTAATAACAGCAGGGTTCTGGTACAATGGTAAGCAAAGTGGGGAAAGTCCATGACATGTTATTTGCTTTTGCTCCACTGAGGTAAACGAAGTTGTACAAATTAACAACACCTGCTGAGGACTGGGTAATTTAAAAGATTAGAGCCCCCGCCAAAGATATTCATACACTGAGTTAAACTGCTGGAAGAGCAAACATCGAGTTCTTCTGGTAGCATGCCAGGGAAGCATATCCTGCTAAAAATTCTGCAGAGGACTGCCAGAAAATCAGCGAGCATTTGCAGTTAAAAAGTTGTCAAAATACTCTTGTAAAAATAGACTTACTGTGAATAATGAAAAATACAGGTGAAAAACCCATACAGCTAATGAGTGAACAGAAAGCTGAATGAGTTAGAAATGCTTTAAATGCCATTTTTCTTTGTGTTAGATAAAGGGCAGCTTTCTAATTAAGTCAACAGTTATATATAAATTGGGGACATATTTTATGTCCATGTGAAATTCAGAAGTTCAGGAAAGATAATAATCTTTGGTTAGGGATTCAGAAGTTTCTTAAAAACTTTAGAAGCAAACAGTATTCCTACTGCAGGTTTTCATAGAGCAGACAGTAACATCATGGATAATAGATAGTACTTTGGGAGAAGACAGGGCTCTGGCAGCTGAGGATAAGCTGGGTGCTTACTGTGCCTCACTGTGTATTCTTTACCTGAAGAAGCCCTGGCATGAGGGAAGGAGAGGACCTGAGGTGTGCACAGGGAGGCTGCCTGGCCCAGGCAATAGAGGGAAGCAGGACTACAGAGAGCTGCCATGACTTTTTGCTGTCATGCAGGGTTAAACGTTCATTGAGTCTGCTGAAGAGTGTAATCTCCTTTGAAGACTCACATTGATGTGGATAAAGCAAGACTTTGGGAATGGTGTAAACCTTGATGACCTTGAACCAAACCTATCATGGCAGTTAAAGGCAAAGTTGCTCTTAGACCAGTAGTTTTCTAATTGGAATGGCTTCCTTAAGGGAGTGTGCCATGGAGTAGCTGGTGTTGACTCCCTGGTGAATGCACAGTTGTGTGGTTGAATCAGTCTGGTGTCTTGATATGTGCTCATGTGGCCCAAAGAAAAGTTATATTAAAATCCCACAAATATGTCTCAAGCCACTTTTATAGGAGTTGTTTAATTTCTATAGAATGTTTCTGGTTTTACTCTTATTAAGTTCAACATGACACTTCCTCAGAGAAAGGCAAGACAAAACCTGAAAGAATAAAAATCTTATCCACCGATCCATGCGTTTTTGTACACTTCACATAGAAACACAGGACTGGTTTTGCTCTCTGCTGGTGCTTATGCTTTTATCTCCTGCTGCTAAGGTCTTCTTTTGGGTTCAGAGAGTTTTTTCCATCTAGATGTCTGAACATGACATGTAGATTTTGGAGTTCAGTGATGGAAATAAGATCAGTGATATAACCTAAGTCAGTCAATCAATCAATCAATCAATCAATCAATCAATCAATCAATCAGTCAATCACAGTACACTGGTTTCATAGGCTTTTCAGAATATCACCTTACTTGTACCCCAGGTCTGATGAACTCAGTAGTACCTTGGGGGGTGGTGGTGGTCAAATATTTTCTCACGTAAGAGAAAGTGTGTCTGTATGTATTTTCAAAACACAATAAAGACTTGCTGTAGCTGAGGTTGTCAGCCTGATGTTTTCTTCTCTTCTGTTTCTTTGTCTTTCTGCACTTGTTCTGTTATTGTCTGCATCTCCACAGCCAGAGATCTTTTAGCGCTCTGCCTTAAAATCTTCTGTCCCCTCCAAGCAGCATCAGTAGTCACCCCTCAGACAGTAAAGTTCATTTTCGTATCTTGTCTGGAACTCATGTATTCACTCTCTGCCGCTCTTGTAAACCTTAAGCAAGTTAGTAATTCTACTTCAAGTGACATGAGAGCAAAGTTGCACAGATGAGTATGTGTACACTGATTTTTGCAGCTGTGTGAAGTATGCCTGAAAAGTTCTGGAGTATCTGAAATACACCATACAAAATATATTTTTAGTCTACTAACACATTGTGTTAGACATAAAAGACACATGACCAAAATTCAAAGCCTATTGACTTACAAAATGGCAAAAGAATGGATTCCTGATGTAAATATTATTTATTTCTAGCCTTTTCTGGGACATGTTTAGGCTTATCTAAGCAATTTTCCCCATGCTAGCTGAGAGTCTTCTTTAAGACTCCAGTAGTTTTCCTTTTTTCTCATTGCCTCTCTGCTTCTGTTTTTATTCAATGATCTTGACATTATAGCAGCCTTTTCTGCAATGGAAAAATTGCATGGGTTCAACACGTTTCTCCCACTCCTTGTTATTTTCAAGGAAGGACTGCTGGAGGGAGTATTCGTCGTGCTGGGTCATTCAAGGGGCTGAGGATGAAACTCCCAAAGGTGTCTGAAGTGCTTATGCGGCTCTTACATTCTGAGTGACTATCACCCATGCACAATTACAAGGACTGAACGGAGATTCTGCATAACAGCTTTCCAAGATCCCCAGTAGACATCTTTTTTCCTTTGGTTTCATGACACAGACCAATGCCAGACATGTGTTAGCATTGGCCATACCAAGATAGTCTCCCTCACTGAAGAGAGGCAACAGTGGATACTGGGTTGTTTAATCTAGGCAGGCCTATTTAATAGGCCAATTAACTAGAGGAATGATGACTCTGCAGTAGTATGATTTATAAGGACAGTGCTTTAGTAGCAACAGAAGAGCTGCAAATGCTAACACTGCACTGATCTACACATTACACTTACTTTATGCATTTAGGGTTTGTCATAAGACCAGAAAACCTTGAGTTTAGAGATTAGAATCAAAATTTATGCACCTGGGAGTGTGAAGATGCAGCACTTTGAATTTACTGTTAAGTACTTAAACCCTAAACATCTTCCCACAACAACTTCTGAAATTGATAGAATCCCTTCCAACAGATAAGACATTTTTTCTTGAAAGTCAGCTTTCAGACATGCAGATGAAGAATGTCAATATTAACTTCTGGAATTTCATAACAGACAAATGTTTTAAAACATCAGAGATTCTGGGACTTAGCACTGAGAAGAATGTGCATGTTGGGGGCTCGAAAAAGTTTGGGTTTTAGCTTGTTTTTGTTTTACTGAAATGTTTCCTATTACATTTCTCCCACTTTATGGAAGGAGGTCCCAGTTATGAAAGGTCTGTAGTGGTCTTATATTAGGAGACTTCTTTTACTTTTTTTATTTTCCAAACCTGAACATTTCACTTTTAAAGCAGACCTGTGCGTTCTCTCTTCAAGTTACCTTCAGTGTAGCTGAGGGATGGCATTCAGCACCTAATCTAAAAACGGAATTCCCCACACATGTTCAAGAATCAAGGTGAAATACTGAGAGAAGACACTGGCTTATGATCAAAAGGGAAATAAAATACAAAGAAATGAGAAAAAAAAGGTAAGGTCGTTACCATCCAAAAAAGCTGTAATACTGACATTTTTCCCCGAGCTTAAGGACAGCAAATATTTGTGGGCAACCTTGAGTTTGGAAGTATGAAGCAAATCATGCTGGATCACCCTAACTGCCTTTTTTTGCTGTGGTGTTTGGCTCTAGAAACAAGGAAAGAGCAATGGATGTATTCTTTGACTTCAGCAAGGTGAGGAAGTACAGGTGAAGGGCAGCCTTGATCACTGTGATCATGAGAAGACCAGGGTTTTTAGCTCCTGGGGAAAGAGAGCAAAACCAAGACATGAATGAATACTCTGGCCTACGGGAGGAGAAGAATGCACCTGGAGGCACTGAGGTAAGTTGGCTGATATCCTCGTGTAGTTGCTCTCTGTTGGTTTGGGAAGGCCCTGGTGGCTGGAAGCAGGATTCTGGGAAATGATGGGCAGGTGTTATGCATCTGACTCTCTGACAGTGGGTCTGATTCCACTTTCAAGAAAAAAAGAGAAAACCTGTAAACTTCCAAGAAATGTTTTATATGAAACCTATATGTTTTTTAATTCTCTGTTTCTGTCCAACCTATATGAGATTGCTTAATACTTTAGTCCTTTTCTAACCACATGCATAGATAGTCCTGGTAGAGTTACTCTTTGACAGATGGGTTAGATTTGCTCAGTACTGGAATTAGAAGTCTCCTAAACATACATATTGTTTAAATTCTGCTTTTTTTGAAAGTTAGGTTCACCTTCATTATTTGAGTAAATTTAGCTTTTACAGAACCTGAAATAGACATGGTTACGTCTATTTTATAGAGAAGAAATACTGATCAGAGCTGATTTCATCATGGCTAGACTGTGAAGTCTCAGTTCACTCAGGTGCTTTTCTATGTGCATAGCTGGGAAAATGAACAGTCATGTTGACTTCAGTCCAACCATACTTTTACACTACCCAGTGGGAGGAGATGTTCAGAGGAAGGGTTTTCAAAAGCCTAACGTCATGGCCTGTTTCTGCTCCTTTATACAGGGCATAGGGTTTTGGCATCTTTTAAAATTGTTTTAGTTACTTTAACCATCATGATAATGAGTTATGAAGCGAGATTTCTTTTCCACTCTGAAGTGAACTTTTGAAGAACCACTCATGTAGTTTGTGTTGATTTTTATTTCCTTTCTGATCTTTTTCCAGGATTCCTCAATTTTTGTCTTCTAAACAATAAAACAAGGGAGTTTATTATGGAAATTTATTATGTTATAATTTGCATGGAGCCTTGACTACCTACTTGGCCTTTATTTTATTATCTGAGCTCAGTTCTTTCGGGAATTGTGAATGAACAGGATATGGATTCTTATATCCTCCCTTTAACAGGGATGGTGAATTCTTCTCAATAGAAATTTCATCGATTTGTATTCATTGAAATAATTGTAATGATCTATTTGGCTTTTGCTAGTTCAATGCCATAAAGGGATCAGGTGATGGAAATGAATAAATGAATTTTATTTGTATATAATATCACACATATAACAGATTCTGAACACAGCTTCCTTCTGAATAAGAGAAACTAGTTTATGCTTCTGTGCATAAAGTCTTTTTAATCTGTTGAGTCAGACATTTTTGTGGGAAGAACTGAACTTGTTTTAAAGATGGAGTTTGCTACTTAGGATGTTCATTCTTGAAAATTTTGAAGACAGTTCATTCCTTCATTGTTCTTGCAACAACTCCAGCTTGCAGGACAAACCCCAAATCTCTTCCACTTCTCCCTGTTTTCCATTTTTTTCATAGGCCCTTTGTTCTCCGTACCCTGCCCTGTTATGAAAAGGTCTCATCTGAGTATCTTCTGGGTACCCTTTTTTCTTCCACATTGGGTCCTGATTTGACAGCTGCAAGTAGGAGTCTCTCTATTAATACTCAGAACGTCTGCTTCAAACACACTCTCAGCTTCTTACTAATTCTTCTGGAGATGATCTGCCAGTTGGTTATTTCCCAGGTCTGTTTGTTGGGGATGCAATCCTCCCATCTATTGCACAGAAAATTTCTTATTTCCATGTTTCTCATGACATCTGTTTTCCTCTCTGATATTTTGCTTTGTGGAACATTTGCAAATAGAGGGAAAGGATGGTGATGTCTGACCATCAGCTCTTCCTTGAAGGTCAGATGCAGGCAGACACTCTTGGTTTTCCTGATGGTTGGTGCTCCAGGCTCTCCAGTATACAGACCCAGACATAAAAAAGGGCTCTGCAGGTTATTTTTGAAAAGGAATAGTCTACATTAGTTTAATTTGTCTAAATAATGCAAAATAGATGGTAATTTTTAAAGATCTTAGATGAGAAAGGTATATCTTAGGGTCCTAACAGGCTGTTGTCAAGGACAGTTCAGTTCCTTTCATTAATTCAAAGCCAGAGAAAGTAAGATCATCCTGCAAATACAGAGCCAAAGTTGATTTATTAAAACCTTATGACTCACCAACTTCCTCCTCCTTCTCAAACCTGAATTTTGGATTGAAATCCTTTTAGAAAAATTCCTGTAGGCAATAATGAGGGTGTTCTTCATCAATCTGTGATAGATTAGATTTAGTAGAGCCCCAATTCCAGACAATCATTCCTCACAGACTCAGTATAAGCCTGACTCATGGTTTATTGCTGCTACTTGGTTTTTTTCACCTGTGTCTTGATTCACCTTTTTTTTTCTTTGATGAGTAAATGAATATGTCATTAAAGAAACAAATCCAGGCATGCTCTCTTTCTCTCTCCCTCTCTGAATAAGAGATTAATGGCTGAGGACCTAGGGAGTAAAATAAGAACTGAGGATTACTGACTCGGTATCCTGGAGGTCCAGTTTTCCAAGACCGAATACTGAACCCTTTCAGAAAATGAGGTAGTATTGATGTATCTGATGTGGGAAGAACTAAAATGGAGAGTCCAAAGTTACTAATTGATTTTGAAGAATTGGACCTTTGCTGAAAAGGCCAATGTCTTAGGAGAGAGACACCCCCCCCCCCACCACCAACCCACAATCAAAAGGTTAACACTTTCAAGGTATATAGCACACTGGCAGATCTAGATTTTTGCCAACAGACAGGCAGCAAAATGGCTGCAGTTGAAAATTCAGAATAAGCATACTGACTTTTTGTAGCCAGAGATGGAGTTTATGGATATCCTGTGGTAACAGTACAAAAGAAGGAAAAGTGATGGATACCAGAGGAATAGCATGCTCTGCAACTAGAGAGGGAGGAAGAACACATGCATTTTGTCTAAAAGCCTGTACGCTAAGAATTGTGTTGTCTGCTGTAATTAACTGAGTGAAATAAGTGATTCTGTTACAAAGAGGAAGCCCACTGGGCAGTGCTGTGGTTTGCCCTGTGTCACAGGTGATCTTGAATGTGAGACAGAAGGTGAAAAATGTCTCCCAGGTAATTTAGGTGATAATGTGTTGTATTCACCATGCTAAAAACTGCATGTGAATCTAATTGCATCTACAGTGAATTTAACAGTTGCCATGTGCCAATGAAATGGAATAAGCAGTGGGGATGGAGCAGCAGATCTGGTCCTGGGTCTTTGCTGGTGACATGCCATGTCTCTTCACGCATAGCCAGGGGGCTGTGAACTCTGACCAGGCTCTGGGCTTTGTTATTTCAACTTCCATCGAGGGTGGTAGATGTCTGGGCAGGGGGTCACACATTGGTCTCCTTCACACCTGCTTGCACCACTGCTGCAACTGAAGGCTCTACAGGTGCTTTGCTGAATATCTCTGCATACAAAAGGTTTTGTGAAAGTCAGCTGGGTCTGGCATCAACTTCTTCATTCGCAGTCTTTTGTCCTTTACTCTGTTGTCAAAATTCAAGCAAATACAAGCACATTTGTGAGGAAGGCATTGCAGACTTCAGGTGTTACCCAATTACTTCTTACATGAAAAGTATGTTGCCTTGCCTGATTTAAGTCTCTAGAAATGATACTATCTGAATGTGCTAAATAGAAGCCTGGTGGTAAAATGATGAAAAAGCACTGTAAATCTGTAATTTTCCATCATGAATTATTCATGAATGTTACTCAAGTCACAAACAGGAAACTCGTACGTATAAAGTTAGCTAAACATAATAGTTCATTTATGAAGAGAACTCACTCATGTGAAGGCTTACCATATGGCTTCCACTAGTAGAAGCAGAGATCCAGAGCCATATTTTCTGCTGGTGTACACAGGCATAGATTCATTGACTTTAATGAAGCTGCAGTTTACATTAGCTGAAGATCTAGCCCCTTTCCTTTGAAAGGTTTTGTTGTTGTTTCTCTACTGACCCATTTATTTTTCCTTGTGTTGGTTAGAATGTGGTTATAAATCCAGGTTTAAAAACTCTGTTCTACAATGGTTTAGGTTTCTTGTCTCTTCTAACGCATAACATGAATATTTCATAGGGGAAACTGGGTATTATGTACTTTGCTTGAGATCCAAGAGAATTCAAATATTTAAACAAAGATGAGAAAAGGGGCTTGAAAATATTCCTAATATAATGGTATTAATGGTTACATAACCCATTCAAATTGGGAGAGACTCAAACCAGCTTGTTTCAGAGGACTAAACATCTCTTAAGATTAGCATCTCCTGTATTAAAAAAGAACAATAAGTTATTACAATGGGCTTTGTTTGTCTCTCTCCTAATCTTCCAGCACTGCCTGGTGCCATATAATTATTTTTGGGAACATGGGCCACCTCTGTAATCTCTCCCTTATACACATGTTTCTTGTCCCATATTACTTGAGAGCACTGTGAAAGCAGAATGGCTTTATGGGCTAACTTGAGGCTTTCAGTCATGACATCACGAAGGTGGTAAATGGGCAGTAGTCTGCATGTTAGAAGCTCTGCCTACATCAGCCCTCTATGTTCAGTGCTGTCCGGACCTAGGTTATGCTACCAAAAGCCAGGGTATTCAAAAGGTACAAATATTAGTGAATTGTAGTATTTTATGAGAGGTCTCATAGTAGATTTGGGGAAGAGATACAATTAATAGTAATTAAAACTGTCTTGGAATGTGATGGGACAGTTCCACATATTTTTATGGCAAAAATCTACAATTCATTAGGTTGTGCTTTGTAAACATGCAAGGATGTTACAGAATAAAATTACATCTGAATGCATTGACTTAAGTGATGATTCACTACATTTTTTCCTGAGCTGCTGGCTGGGCAAGGCAGCAAATAGCCAGCCAAATGTATTTTAAGCCACCCCAGATACTCCAAGCTTGGCAAAATTGCTACTAAATATTCCTGTCCTTGTCTAGGAACAATTTTCCAGGATGCTAATTTTCAAAGCAGACAAATATTAGCACATCTAAGAAAAAATCTCTGCTGTCTTGAGTGCATTGTTTTAATGCCAAACTCTTGTGTCTGGTCATCTCTTGACAAGCAGCAGTTTGCTAACAAGGTTTAAGAGTATATAGAAAAGCCCTCAGTCATAAGATACTTCCTCTGCAGCACCAAGGAAGGGTGGATTTTTGAGATGAGAAAGGCATAACCACATGCAAACATGAGTCCTTGTAGTGCTGCAACCTTGCACCCTACAGAGTATAGGAATAGGCTGCAGATGAGAAGATTAAAGAGATGAGCTGCGTAAAACCCATGTCTGGTGCTGGCACCTGAAGAAGGTAGCACTGAATTGAATGGAGTCCTGGGGAGTCTTGATCCGAATCACACCTACAGTGCAAGTATCTGTCATGGAGCAAAGACATCTTTCTCTGTCCCATCTTCTCGAAAGTCAATAGGGGTGCTGTGACTGAGTGTTGTGTGGAAGAACAAGAAGGCTGCATGTTGGAGAGAAAATTCACACTGGTTGTAGAGCTTCCCCGAGTCTTGGGGCATCGGTGGAACTGGACAGGCCAAGTAAGGGAATTCAGAAACAAAAGGGACAAAACTGACATTAGTGAGGAACTGTGAAAGACTACTCCTAGCAGCTATATACAGATCCCTGGAGGGCAAAACAAAGGAGAGAGTTCAGATTCTGTAACTCTGTTAACACCAGCAGCGTGGTAAAGAAAACACGGATTACCAGACCATTAGGTAACTGCCATACCACTGTGTTTTACCTGATATATCATGCAACTGAATGGCATACCATTCATGCCAGGAAAAACCCGACTTCTTAAGTTAATGATGTTCTGAAGTATTAAAACAACAGTTATTTTGAAAATTTTCTTATACTTCCAGTTTTACTTTTCTTGTTTCTTTTTAATTTTTGAATAATGAAGCTAAACTAATAATTTCATTTTCTCTCCAAGAAAGAAAAGGTATGTTTGGACCCAGAATAATTCATTATTTTTGCATCTTGCACAGTTCCAGGGACAAAACAGCTTTATTATTAAAATATAACAAGTGTATTTCTTTTCCTCCCCTACGAGTTATGGTCCTTGCTTGATTAGGATTTAGATTTTGTAAAATATAAACAAGTGGGGCCTGAAATAACCTGTTACATATTTGTTTCTAATGTCTCTAATAGATGAGAACTTCATGGTTAGTAAATAAGTGAATTCCTCACAGTTACACAGTAAATATATATGAGAGCCAAGCACTCAATGTGAAATCCAGTTCCAATCCAGTGCTTTAACAAAATGGGTCTGTCTTTTCTTCTGACCATGAAACAGATTGCTGTTAGGTGGTTGACAATAAATAGCCACAGTTTGGTTTCAGAAAGGACAAGTGAAAATGTGGCTTTGCAGATTATCATTGATCACAGATATGGCTTTACTGCTGGAAAGGGAAGGAGAAAAGGGAAAGAATAAGGAAGCAGTAACTCATGGCTGCTTGCCACAGTGCTGAGACCTCACACCTTCCCTCTGTCTCTTGACCCTCACATTGGCAGCTGTAAGGATCTGGAGAGGAGACATATGTTTTTCTGTGATGTGCTGGGGAACTTCATATGTCTCCACATCTGAGGTTCCCTGACATGACCCTGCTCCATAATTCTGACACAGGACTGGTAGGAAGGGGGGCTCTGCCACTCCACTTGCCTTGGGATTGTGCCACTGCTAATCAAACATCTCCCTTTGTGGAGGCAGGTGAATCCAGGATGTACATGGAAAATATGTTCAAATGTAATGAAATACGATTTGTTCAAAGTTCCACAGCAGCATCTAAACTGGAGGATTTGCTATGCATCATGCATGTGTGGGTAATTCTGAATCCAGTTTGGGATGAGTGATTGGAAGCATATAGTGACAGCAATTCTGACAGAGTTTTACTTTGAAATCAAAGCAAAAGTTGACTAGGAACCAACCTCAATTCACATCCAGATTTGGACTTAAATTTTGTGTACAGTTTTTTTCCCCTTTCTTCTTTATGGTGACCCCAGTAAAACAAAACAAAAAAATAAATTCTGGTTTTCTGGGACATCTGTTCAAATCAAATGCCTTTCTTACACTTCAAAATATTTTCCTACACCCAGTCTATCCACATGGACTGGGACTGAGGAAGACTTTTCTGTGTTCATTACAAATCTAGTGGGAAAACAGCAACTCAGTATTCTTAGTCAGGTGTAATAAAGTGTGTTGGCAATACATGAAAGAGTACAACAGAAAACATGAAATTTCACCATTCAAAGAGAAAATAGCAAAAGCTGTGTGTTACATTTTCTGTAGTGAAAAGATCAAATTCTAGAGTGGTCAATGGCTTACTTGAAGGGAACCAAGAGGAGAGTGTAACCACGTGACATGTGATCAGCAAATTGAAGACACTAAAGAGTCAAGAAAAGTGAAGACTGTGGTTGACCTGCTCTTCCCAGGTCAACTGGCAAAGCTTATTAAGGCCATGGTGATTTAGGAAGCTTTCTGACAGTATTTGCTGGAAGCTTTTCAGGGCAGATGCTTTGGTTAAGTTTACTAACTTCTGACCACTGATGTGTCAGTTCATTCAGATTTCATACTGAGGTGAAGAGACAATAGAAGAATCTCGCTTTTTGGAGTCTGCTTTGAATGCCCCACACATGCCTAACTCAAGTGGAAAAGCTGGACTGTGAATTTACAACATAAATTTTCATGCAAGTTAGAATGTCATGTATTCTTTCAACCTGGTTCTTAAATCAGGAATTTCAGACAAAACAAGATTTAAAAAATGTGGTACAGCTTATTTCCCTTGTTTTGGAGCACCATGAATCTTGAATGAAATTATAAGTCAATACATAGGTTTATCCCATCTGTTTTCTTACCCTTATGGCTATAGACACAAAAGAAGGCAGAATGTTCATTTCAGGTGTGTTTTTGTAAATTTTAGCTAGTTCTGCCCTTCTTTGGGCTTGTTCTGGATTAAAGTAGGAGGGTTTAAATACACCCTCCACAAGAAAATCCTTCCTTCTGTAATTCCCGTGATATTCATGCAGCTACCGAATGAGATGTGAGATCGTTAACCAGAAGAGTCAGAGAGAGATGTGTTTCTAGAAACACACTAGGAATGGGAGCATATGTTTTCATGTGGCTAATATGTCAAGAGCTGAGATAGCCAGAGGCCACTAGCCTGAGCAAATGAGCAGTGACTCATAGATGTTCACTGACATTTGTTATAATGTGAACAGACTTCTTAGGTATCCTTATGGTAAGAAATCATCCCGTTTAAAGAAAATTAAGATGAAACTAACACCTGATATAACACAAGCCATTGGCTAAAACCAGTCCTATAAAGACATGCTGCAGTGCTATGACAGGAATCCAAAAAAATGCACTCCTAAGAAAGACAAAGTCTGTTTCTTTGTCTTACTGCTCATGTCAACCCAGGAAACAAAGATAACTTCTGAAATCATAGCAGACAAGGAATTTCTCATCACTTCTACTTCACTTGTAATTTTTCAGGGTCTCATAATACTTGCGTGTCATAGTATGAGGATGTTGTAATGATTGATCTGTTAAGATTAATAAATACCCAGCTCTCAGGATGGAAAGCACCCTTAAGAATAATAATCCCAGAACCAGCAAAATCACAGACAGAACAGGGGTCCCATGGTTCTGGTTTTCTGTCCCTCTGATCCCTAGCAAGTATTTGTCTCATAAGTGTTGTTTTGATAACAGAAGTTGGCTCTTGCTTTCATTGCAGGTGCCAGGTGGTGAAAGCCACATAATTTGGGCTCAGCAAACAGCCACAGCTCTGCTAGAAAGCCTGCTCCCGATTTAGATAAGATGCAGGAGTTACCTATTCCCTGAGAATTTTTTAATATCTGGGCTCCTTCCTTTAGGGGAAGAGACTGAGAACTCTGAAAAATCCAGAATTTTCTGAAGCTTATCTACATTTTTTTATTGATGTGAAAAGGATATGAAAATAGTTTATTTTGTGAGCTTTCTAGTGTTGGCTCTTTTTGTTTATTGAGAAAAACTTTTAGTTGTGGATTTTGGTTTTGGTTTTTTTTGGAGAGGGCTCCACTCTTTCCAGTTCCTGAAGCCTGAAAATTCAGACCATGAGAAAGATTCTCTTTTTTTTCCTCTTAATTACTTTCTGTTTGGTTTGACTTTCAGATACGGCTAGTGTGAAAAAGTGTTGTTTCTGATTTTCAGAAATAACTCTATCTTGAACTCGCAGGCCTAGAAACCCACAGATAGCTTGAAGTGAGACAGCCAAAACTGGAGACAACCTGAATTCATGAACACTTCTTTCATTTACATCTCTTATTGTGCATCCAAGGATGTCACCTCCATGTTTTCCATACAGCGATGAAATGATTAAAACAGAAATGAAGATTTGTTTTTCCTAAAGATAAACTCTTACATGCCTGCAAATGGCTGGCAGGAGGCATGGCATTTTTCTACTCACCTTGCACTCCTCTCCCCTTTCTCGTGGTTTTTATCAGTGCTATATTAAAGAATGTAATAGTTTGCAGGGCGGCAGGCAGGCGGGAGGCTGAGGAGCTGTGGTGAGCAACCTCCTGCATGCTTCTTCCTGTCCACCCGCAGCTCCCCCTCCTGTTGTTTTCCTTGTATTTAGGCTGTGTGAGCTCTTTCGAAGGTCCTGTTTTGTTGTTCTCCTTGTGTAGTACCCTGAAATAGTGAATTGCTGCTGCATGACCCAGGTCCATAGGAAGGAGGTGCTGTTACTATGTAATATCGTGCTGACTGAATAGGCAGATAACCAGAAGCAGTAACTGGGTGAGGGGAGAATTGCCATGTTCACTTCAGACAGGTTTTGTTCTGAATGTCAGCAATTAAAGTGGCGTATCCAGCACCTGCTTGTGCAGACTGCTGTAATATAGTTGCTCTAATCACCTCTGGTATCATTTGTAGATTTCTGGAGTTTGAAAACATCCCATCACATATATCTTTTCTCACTGCTTTAGGATATGACCTTTTTGTCTGGTGTAGTCCCTGATAATGTCATCAATCCTGCTATCTTCAAAACAGCTGTTTTGACGAACATAAATAAAATCTTGTCTCTTAGATTTCTTGATTTTGTCTATGTGCATGTTTTGTTAAGAGGAGAAAAAATAAAAATCTGAGCATACAGTATCTGAATGTCTTATACAGTGATTATATGATTAAAATTATCTCAGAATATCTGTCTGCATTTTTGAGTTGCACAATGCAACCTTAATGGCTGGTAAGTGCTAAATTTTGTCACAGATGAAAAGAACACAAAAAGTGCAAAGCTTGTTAACATGAGCCAAGCCTGCCATTTATCTGATATTTTCAGCACACTGAATGTATCTAAGCAGTTTTGCTGCCATTATGGAACTTATTTTAGACATATCAAGTGCCAATTTTCTTTCAGATCATAAAGAAAGATGAGAGAACAGGAATTTAGTTGTTTTGTTGATAAAGCTTGTCCTAGATCATCATAAAAAAGAACTGCAATAAAGCAAGGCTGCTTGGTGCACACAATGCAGCAAATAGAAGTTCTGCCATAAGTGACAGAATTAGAAGCCAATTCCTGCTGATACTTCTTATCTATGCACCGAAGTGTAATTGAATCAGAATGATGGGAGCCACAGAGAAGCACAAAGACACACTTCTGTGACAACTGTGTCTCTGCGCTCTGAGAATGCTGAGGCTGGGGACTGTGCTAAAATGACTGAAATCAAGAGGACTGGGAGGAGACAGGGATGGACAGAAAACCTCCTCTCAGACAGGTGTGGGATAGAGATCAAGTATCTTTATGTTCCTGTAATACAGGAACACTCAGTCTGTAAAGACCACTGATTCATACTAGTCACTGGATTGGACATTTATTTACCTTTTTGTCCTGCACTTTGAACATATATAGACTGCAGGATGAAGTGTTTGACTACCTGTCTCTGAAAGTGATGAAATCAACCTCCAACATACTCCAGACACTCCGCTTCTTTTGCTGACCTTGGTGGTAGAAGATCAGGACGTTATTAGTCATGTGCTGTGGATTTTTTAATTCCGATCCTAGAAAAATTGCTAGGAGAATTTACAAGCCAGAGGTTGTTTCAGACACAGTGGCTGGACAATTGCAAGGTAGTTTTTACTCTCAGTGGTATAATTCAGGAAGCTGTACTAGTTAACAGTGTCTTTGATCATTTTCTCTCTACTTCATCTTCACTTTTTGATGTTACATGCATGGCTGTGTGTACATTCACATGGTAATACAGGTGTACATTACCATCTGAGTGGGAAGGACTCAAGACCAATAGGTGGAAAGTTACTAGTTGAACTCTATGTACTTGTAGCAGCATGAACTGCAGGTTGCTACTGACAGCAGCAGTAAAATTTTGCACAGGTAGGAGAAAGAGATATTTCCCCTAAGGACTGAAATTCCTGCTCCTGGGGACCTATGAGGTTTTGTCTTGAGCTTTCTTTTTGAGTCCCTGAAGAGAGGAATGTTTCAGTTTTCTGAATTCAACAGCAGAAAAATATGAGTTGATCATACATGAATCATAAGTAAACAAATAAACAAACCAGAACCACTCCAGCAAACAAACCAATAATGGAAGTACCTGGTAATATGTTCACTCCAAAGCTCTCCACAGACATCCATGGGCTATGACAGAAGTTCTCAAATTGTCCCACTAATTACAGTATCAGGCCTAATTTAATGCTTTCTCCTGACAGGGTACCTGGTTTGCTGGACATAAAAGAAACAGAAGATGTGGTGTATTGATTCCTGACAGTGTGATGAGACATTCACATAAACTGCATAGTAGAACATGGTACAAAATTATGGCCTGTGGACCTATTTGCTGCCTTACATTGGGAAGATGTTGCAAGTGATGTCCTGAGGGTTAATTGTAGCAGAGAGATAATGTCTTGTTTAACGACTTAAATGATAAAATGGAAATGTTGTGCTAATCCAGATGGTGTGGAGCTGGGAAGGGCTGAGAGCATGATGGGTAATGGGTTTAAAATTAAATATGATTTTGATAAATTGGAGAAAGTGCACAGTATCAGCAAGATGAAATCCAGTAAGTGCAAATGCAATGTACTATGTTTAAGGAAAAAAAAAAAAAAAAAAAGAAAAAAATCAAGTGAACAAAGAAAAGGCCGGTAACAGAGACACAGTAGACCACGGACTGAGTCTGCATCAGCTGTGCTGTTGGGGGGAAGGGAGGAGGGAAAGACACTTATAATAAAAGTATTTATTAAAAGGAGTATCAAATGTCAGATGTGGGAGGAAATGATGCCCTACTCCTGGGCAGTGGTGAAGTCAGGGCTGAGGCACTGTGTCCCAGTGCAAGCAGAGGACTGGAGGAATGTTGGTTACAAACTGGAGAGAGTGCAGGAGGGAATACCAGGAATGATAACAGATTTATGAAACAGGGCCTGTGAGGGAAGGTTGAATGAATTAGCCGTGTCCATCTTAGAAATATAATGTTGAAGGGAGATGAACAGTAGCTGTTTTCCAGAACTAAAATACTTGCATAAGAGACAGCAGTAAACCATTCATCATGACCTCTACATGGGCAAAGTTAAAAGTAACTTCCAGCTAAAGAGAAGAAATAAGACCTGGTGAGACATTGAGTAAAACTCTTTATGCTAAGGATAGTTGATCAATGAAAGAAGCTACCTAAGGAAGCTAAGGAATATCTTTTTTCTGAATGCTTTAAAAAGAAATAAGAGTAATATCTTTTAGAGGTCATTTAGGATGCACCAAATGGTTCCTCAGGAGAGAGAGGGAGGAGGGACTACCTTGAAATAATAATCCTCTCCTGCAGGCTGCTAGGGATCAGGGAAGTAGAAGCCGAGTGTACAGATCCATAGCTGCTGTCTTCTGGAAGTCATTGATTTGAAGAGATCATCTAGTTTTTCTGGTGACAGAATGTATCAGTTATTTGATTAGGAATATTTTCCTGTATCTATGGACATACTGGGAGCTAGAAACAGATAGAACAGGTGTGCAGAAGAAGTAATAATGTAATGAAAATGTAGACAGATAAAAATGATAGATATAGCCTTAAAAAGAATTTTTTTTTTTTTTTCATTAGTAAATTGCTGATGTCTACAGTGAGGGCAGTAAGCAAGAGAGCCTGTAAACAGGGTTTAGTATGCATCAAATTTTTTGTATTCTTGCTTTTCTTCACCAATGACCTGTCAAGACAATGCATATTCAATCTTTTGGCAGCTATGCTGTTCATGAACCCTACTCTGCAGTATTTGCAGTGCTTTCATACAGAAGCTTTACTTTTTCTGTAGGGTAGTTTACAAGTGGTTTACAAGTCTCATTTAAAAGATCACAATTAATACATGGATTTAAAACCCTGAAAGATATTCTTGGCTTAGGGCAAAGGAATGTAATTGGATGACTTCTCTGAAATCCCTTCCAGCCCTACTTTTTCACTGATTCCATGTTTACCTTCTTGTGACTCAAACATCAGAAATTCAGACAATATTCCTGAGCATGGAGCTTACAGTATGTATTTATTAGCATTTTCCTGTATGACGTGGTGGGATTTTAGGCCTAGATAGAGAAAAACACAGGGAAAATGTTGCTTTTCTTCTGTTTGTAACTCCCTCATAAAAAAATGAGGATGGAAAGTTCTTGCACAGGAGAGAGTAAAGCAACTCTGTCAAGTTTCACCATACTCCACTGTAGGGGGACAGGGAAATGGCTTCCCCTAAAATACTTGAGGACATATAGTGGGCTGGGGAGTCTCCTTCTGTTTTCATTGAGTCTTTTAGTAGTTTGGTTTTTTTTTGTTTAAATATTGTCTGTTAATCAGAAGGGGTAACCAACATGAACTGTAGGGCTCCTGTTTTACCAGAAGAGTGTATTTAGTTCAACTGGTTGAAGAATTTTCAGACCTTGGATCTCTTTAAATAGGAGATTGTTCCATCCTCTTGATTTACTTGGTGATGTCAGTGAAGAGACATGGCTTCAGAAATGGTTTCTGCTGTTCCCTGTATGAAATTTCCAGGCTAAAGCTCTGATTTCATGAGAACTCCAGATTTATACCATATTGACAGATGAAGATTTGACCTTGTACTATTTAAATCAGACCTTTGTTACTTTCATCTTCTAAAAGCAGAATTAAAATCTTTTTTCTGGTTTGTTAAATAGGAATAGTGTGTGAAAAATAGGAATTTTGTCTCTTGGCCACCTCCTTAAAAAACTAAATCTTTTGCATCTATGTTCCTTTTGAGGAGTTAAGCAACCTTTCCTACACTTTCAGGCAGGGAGGAGCTCATGTATCTTTACACATTCTTATACATCAACAAATAAACTTTGTGATGTCAGATGTACAAGATCTTGCTACACCTTCTGGGGGAGTACCTGGAATCAAACTGGGAAGGTGGCAACATCCAGAGATAGTGAAAAGATCTCACCAGTCTCTGCACCTTTCACCTACCCAGGGGTCTTCTGTGGCCTCAGAGAAGGGTGTGAACCATTATGGAAGGTTTTGGAAGGACATTTTTATGTGGATATTTTTATATCTCTTTAGCATAGGAAGCTACATGGAAAGATGAGAATTCAGTTTAGCTACTATTAATATTTGTAATCCTCTACTTTTATTTTGAAGGAAAGTGTTTGGATCTTTTGAAACCCTAGGGCCATCAAATTTTTATAAATATGCAAGAACAATGCCTGTGGTGCTGCCATGATGGTTCTCATTTTCAAACAAAGAAAAATGGTGCTAAATTTAAAAAAATTATTTTCCCAACAATTTGACAGCTTGCTTATGCTTGCAGGAGTGTATGAATTTGTTATTTTATGGTCATTTTGTGGTTCACTCTTTGATATTTTCCTCCCTACTGTGCAGCTTACAGGTTTTCATGAATTGAGAAACACTGCCTGTGGTTACAGCCTAACTGTAGAAAGGGTATATATCCATCATGAAGACCAGCACACAATTGTCTAGATGAACAGTAATAGATTTTCACCTTTGTCTAAGGGCATGTCTACCCAGCAGTCACACCTACAGTTCATAATCTGGAGCTGACATTGATCGAGACTACCTTCTACTTACTGCTCTCATGGTTTTCATAAGAGACTCACTTGTTTTTCGCATGTCCTCTGCTATGTTATGTGCCAAGACTCTGGGGAGTATTTCTTTATCTTCTTGAGTTACTCACCTCGATTCCAATGAGGCCAAAGCAAATGGAATTACATAATTAAGAATACCAAACCCTTCTGTTTACAACAAATTCAGACATAGCAATGTCTGTAAGATAGGCTGTTAGAAGGTAAAATAGTATTAAAGATCAGGATTTATTTATTCCAGTCTTTGCTGTTATGACTCAGACTGAGAAAGTAGGTTACAGAGTCGCTGAGCATCAGAGAAACACATTTACATCAATTATTCTATTTACAAGGCCATGCAGAGACATTTATTACTACAACAAGGGACATTGTGACACAAGGTTCAGGGGTTTTGAAAGTTGTATTTGAGGGGGAAGGGAGAGACAAAAATGGAATGGTAACAAATCTTCATTCTTTTCTGTAGGTCATCTACAGATGTTCTTTAGTAGTATTTTTTTTTCTGATAGTTTTTTAGCAGTTTTCTGGGTTTTTTTTTCCTTCCCAGATTGTTTTTTCATATTTGAAAGCTATGAAGCTTTAGCCACACTTCTGAGTTTCCTAGTTCTTTGTCAAAAAAAAAAAAGTGTTTGACCTATCCCATGAATCTCTTCATTTTTTAAAGAAAAGCAAGCACCTCTCTTGACAGTTTTAATAAAAAGTAAATGTTTCTTCACTAGTTTAAATAGTGGGTATGTGGGAGGGGGTTGAGTAATTTAAGATGGATGTGGCAGAAAAAAAAAGTATCAGCCAAAAATTTAGGAGTTACTCCTTATCCTGCCTCAAATATACTTCTAGTAAAGAGATCAGTCATTAGCTGATACACTTTACCTGTGCTGAAAAAATCCAAATAAGTCACTATGAGAAAATTAGACAACATTCTAGCTGATTGTGACAGTAAAAGAAATCGAATAGAGAATTAATTTCATAGTAGTCTTTTAATAAAGTGGTCTGTTTTGTTTCTTCTGGTCTGATTGCCGATTGCCTATTTTACTCCCAGCTGAACTTGATTACAGCAAGTCCTGGATGTGCATTAGCAAAATGCCTGTTAATAACACTGACGGTAAAGCAGTGATCACATACGGACTGCTGCAGGTAACATTAGATGAGAGGGTTAAATGAGCACAACTTGTAAGGTGCAATTGAAAGTGAAAATTCCTTTTGGAGTTGTTGCTATGAAGGCATTATATGAGCTCCCAGTTCTCAGGGCGTGTGATCCTACCTCTGCTGACCTGTATTAACTGTGGAGTGAAGCACTTGAGTTAGTGCCTGAAATCATTTAAGGAACAGATCGTTCGGACGTGTTCTATATTGAAGTATGTATATACTGCAGATGGTTTTGTAAACACGTTTACCTCATGCACACACCCATGTGTGCAACTATCTGTATATCTGTAAATGAAATGCGGGGCTTGTGCAACTGTAATGAGGACAGAAGAGTGTAAGTCAACACTGTATGTAAGGTAGCCCCTGTGCCTGTTGGGGAGGCCAAAGACAGTTCAGATGAAATCAATCTTTCACATGTGAAACCTGGATCCTGCAATGGCATCTGAAAGGGCCAGAGAGGGTCACCTAAGGGCTGTACCTGTGGTTAGGAACACAGGCCTGGAAGAGGCCTCTCCTCTTTGTTTTCTGTCCACTGGAATTGGTGTGCTGGGATCAAAAAGAAGAGACCCTCCTTGTAGCCTCCAGCCTTGTGCAGTTGCATAGCAAGAGCAGCACTTTCTCTCTGCGGCAAGAGGGGCAAGGAAGGACTCTGTTACTGCAACACAGACCAAGGTCCTGACTAACATGGCTGACATGTCATGTGGCAAGTCTACTTCACTGACAAATTCAGTGCACATTTGGAAAAAAGGGGATATAGCTGTAGAGAGCCATAAGGAAAACTGATGTGCTGAGCATGGATCCATGCTTCAGAGAGCAGGAGAAAATTGTTGGTCTCGTGAGTATAGTACTGTGCTCCATTTGGTATATGCAGAAATATACCTGGATATTTTGTTATTCTCCTAAATCACTAACTCAATTTCAGATCCCTATTTTTATTCTAGATAGACTTTCTGAAGAATCGGGTGCCATAAATCTGTACTATAATAATGAAAGGAATCTGTCCCTTTCTTAGCTTGTAAAGAACTTAAAAGATATCCATGGTCTATCTTACTTTAAGAAATTATGAATTAATTCTGCTAAGGCAGGGACTACTAGACAAACAGGCCATTGATCAATGGGAGAAAAAACTGCTTGGGTTTTCCCAAAAAATATATTGGAAGGAGTTGTAAGGGTTTGCTGACAATATAAGCAAGATGGTAAATAATTCCTATGAGTAATTGTGTTTTTTCCACTCTCTTTGAGTACAAGCGCATAGCTATGGCTTTGCTTAAAGTAATCCTGAGTACTGGTAGCAGTGAATATTGGGTACTGCTGGAAGTCTAGCTTAATACAGAATCTAGTCGTAACCCCAAAGGCAGTGCAAATACAAACTGAATTTTCCAAGCATGGACCTGTGCTGTCATGTCTGGTAGATACCAGCTCCCAAAGTAGCTGTCTCAAAGACACCAGCAGGTATGACTGGAAGAATTGCAGCCCTGGCAGAGACCTTCACAAAATAAAGCCCTCTCAGGAGCCAAGAATGTCTTTGCCCCTGCATCTAAAAGCTCTGACCTTCTTACAGTGTGAAATCCGGCACAACGTCCTCCGTGCCAGAGTCCAATGCAAATTTTGTACAAAGACAGTTAAGCATGCAGTAGCAGACCCAATTACAAGATCTTGTCCTTTAAGATACCATATTTGGTAATGGTTTATGGTTTCATTCTGGTTTAATTTCTTTTGGAGAGGGAACCACCCATGTGAAAGCAAGAAGATACTGAGCATGCCTGAAAAATGTAATAACTGATATTTCCCAGATTTAGGATTGAAACTGTACTCTTGACCTGAAATATTAAATGCTCTATTTGATTGAAAACAAATAGGGAATCTGCCTGGGGCTTTATTTTTTAACAATAGCTACTGGTCTGCAATATCATAGGGGCTAATCATGCTTTTTCTGTGATAACTGGGATTTACATATGCAAACACATCTAAATCAATGGGTATGAAGATTTATGATGGACAGAGTATCTGCCTTCCTGTTCCTACATTCCTGTTCTTCCTTCACTTCCCAGCTGCTGTTTTTAGAAACAACCTTTTGTCTTTCACTTATAAAAGATATATTTTTATATTCTGTAAGATTAGTTCTACCAGTATGTATAGATAGGAGTTTCATTATACATGTAAACTAGCAGTCCCACCAGATTGGAAGGGCACAAATTTATGTAATTTAATTTTATTTCTTTCCATGTGGGAAACTTAAAAAGCTTAAAAAATAATCCAAAGCCTAATCATTAATGTTCTTTCCCCAGGGTTCTAATGAGTAGAAACTGATCTTTGTTTTTATTCAGATGTCAAAAGAGGTAATCCAGCAAATCACTACAATAGGCATGCATAATAAAATTTTCAGTCTGTTTACCTGTCCAATTGAATAAATTGCCAAACTCAGAATTAACACTTTATAACCTGCTCTTGCCAGAACTGCTGCTGGGAATAATCATCCTCAGTCTATGTATGCTTTGTGGTTTAGCCTCTTAAGATAAGGTAAAAGGATTGAGTTGAGGGTCTGAAGATAAAGGAGGAATATTACTTTTGCTATCTGACAAAATCAAGAAAACCCATTTAAAAAAAAGAATTAATGTTAATAGGTTGGATGTAATTGGTAGATGGTGCTATTAATTCTGACATTGCAATTGGTGTGCAGTTTATAGGGATTTTTTTTGCTTATACTCTGATGGAGTATATTTAGTAAAAGCTATCATCCAAAATCTTCTCTATCTTTCTTTTTTTTTGTTGTTTTGGTTTGTTTGATTTCAGAGACAGTGTGCTTAGACAGTTGAGACTTTTTGTACTGAATTTGTGTAAGTGACATGGCAAAGTTGTGTAATTCCTCATTCATCTGCTTCTACATTAACAACTCATTTTTCCGACCTTAAACACAGAGAATAAAAATAAAGTGTTATGTAAAAAGGCAATTTGTGAAAACCATATGCATTTCTTAAGCTCTTCTCAGTGATTAACATAACAACTATTTTTCTATCTAGGTCTCAAGAAATAATATAATTGAGGAAGCCCCTGTGTTCTGTTGAGTGCCACAAGTGAGGAGTGAGTGTTAGACCTGCTGATCATTTGCTCTTGGGTAGATCTTCTGAATAATTCCTGGAAGCATTGCTTTAAAACTGGATTAAAATGCAACCTGACTGGGCCACCAAACTGCTCTGACTAGCCTGAATCTTCCTGAACTATTTGTGCAGAACAAAGACATGAAATTGGTTTGCATGCTTGACCAAACCTGGATCTCAGACTGGTGAGGTGCTACCTCGTCAGAGCTGAAAATGAAAGCTTTCTCTAGTCCTGTTTTCTCCTCCTCTCACCAAAGGGCATGCAGCTCTATACTTTGGCAACCTGGGGAGGCACCTGGTCTTCACCTAGAGATCTCCATCTGGGTCCTCCTATTCATGGTCTGCTGCCCTTACACCGAACTGTTATGCTGCTCTAGCTTTTGAGAGTGCCACTTACCTACCAGCTCATGGAGCTCACAGAAATGAGCTCTCATGATAGGCCAGAGATGTGGTGGAGCCCTCTCTTCTGTCCAGGGAAAGACTAGAGAGATTTCAAATGCAACAAAACCTTCCTCTCCTTCTTTTCCTCTTCACTTTCTATGGAGTCTGGAGTCCCATCAGCACTTCTGCAAAAGATGCCATTCCAGATGAAAGCTGAGAACGGACTGGTCTCCAAGGACACCATAACTTCATCCTGGCTGTGTTCAACGTTTGCATTCATTGCATCAAAAAAGCAGCCATATGTGGATTTATGGAAGACACTGTACTCTCCAAAATTTCTTTCCTTGACTTGGACGGCAAGCTCTTATCACAGCCATTAATCTTAAACCATCAAAATGGTGAGATAACAGATGAGCTGGATTTTGTCTAATCTGCTTTCAAAGTAATAAAGAATAATGACACTGACAAGAAAACTCTTCAGGGAATCTGCACAGCAGCCTCAGCTTTAAAATGCTCAAGATACCAATACCACAAGCCGAACTGACAACAAGGATTTCTGTATAAAACAGCCCCATTCTGTTCTAGGCGATATTTGTGTTGCTTTCAGTCCAATGGTTAAAATGAAATCAGTGACAATTTTCCTGGTGACAACAGGGCAAGATCAAAAACTGCTGACATATCTTGCTTTTTTTTGTGGCAATAGGTCTGCTGAATGTGGGGTCAAAACTATATGACAGGACATCTTTAGGAGTCTATGTGGTATCCGTCATTATTTTGACTGGCAGCTTCCTTTATCAGCAGGTTTCACAGAGCTGAGGTCTGCCCCATGACTGTAACTTCTGCTTTGCTAAAACCTAAAGCAGCATCACTGTGATTTAGGGCAAATGAGGCTCCAATATGTCACTACTGCTGCAGTATTAAGGTGTTGAGAAATATGTCTTACAGAATCAATCTGGAGACTGAAGATCATTTGAAAGGCATAAACAATGCCTTTCAATAATATATAAACAATATAATTCAATACTAAACAATAAACAATGATGAAATTGTTCACAGATCTATATCAAATTGCAATCCTTTCAACATATAGAGAATGACTTTTAATGTTCATGTTTCTGGAATTATAATTTCCAGATGTTAAGAATGGGAACTAAACAATTTGTCATTTGCTCTTGACCTTTCAGAAGTCTTACTAGACATCTGGTATGCTCTACCTATCATGTGTTGAAGAATAAAGTTGCCCAGCTGAAACAATTTCAAAATGCAATAGCTGTTGATTTTTCTTTTTATTATTTATTTTTTTAAGAAGTGATTGCAGTGTTATCATCTTGATATGTTTCTGTTGCTCTGAAGAGGAAAGTTATCCAGCATTCACTTACAGGCTTCATGAGATGAAGACTCCTTCATGTTGCTTATTCTCACATGCCATATTTGTTTTCACTTACCGTATCTTTAAGTTACAGAATTTGTTGTGTCTTTTTATTCTTCTTTTCAAGGGCATTATTAGGTGCTGAATTTTTCCTCCTTTACTGAGGTTTGAAAATATAAACTTTCTCCCTACAGACCAGAGAGGAACTCTCTCAGGAAAACTGTCTTCTTTCCATAGAACAGGAACATAGGATTTGTCAGAAGAGACTAGAATCACAGGGTACCATTCAGTACCCCATTTCTCACTGTGCAAAGCACAGAAGAAGATGTAAGAAAACACAAAATCTTTGTACAAGAATGTAATTAAGTAAAAATTTAAGATATGGATTTATCATGATAATTTAACCCCCAGCATTTCAATATTCTTGATTACTACTAATCTACTTGTTTTTCCTGTGAACCCAGTTTACCTTTGTCCTTGAGGCAATCAAGATCTTTTTTAGTCTCTTCTACTCCCCTCCCACCCTAACTGATTTCTTTTGCTAATATTTTGTATCTTCAAAATGGTCCTTGCTCTGACAGGGTGAAACAGTTGCTGGCTGCTGCTGCTGCAATCCACATTAAAGAGGATTTTGTGTTGTTATTGATGTTTTTGCATCACCAGCAGATGTAAAGGAAGCTGCATTCACAAAACACTTTAAGCTACATAATGGCTCTTGAAAGCCAAAGGAGGGTGAGGAAGGGAGTGCACTCTGAGTGCTCTGGAAGGGTACATTATGTCTCTGCCAAATGTCATGCTGTAGAGAGGCACCAGCTGAGCAGAGGTTCAACGAGCGAATGCCTCTAGGAAGCATGCTGCTGCTGTTGGTTGCTCTCCTCTGCACACCACTCTGCTCCAGCTGCAGAGGGTGTAGCAGTGGGACTGAGCCCACTGGACAACTCAGCGTGTCTGTTAGCCCCAGCTAATCCTTCTCCTGACGGTGCTGGTGCTGCAGAAAAGAGGTCCATACCCCTTCTCCCTGGATATGGGCAGAAACAGGTAGAAGAAAACAGTCTACAGTCTTTTCCCCTATATTCAGACAGTGAAATCGCTGTCTTGCTCTCTAAACTTAGTGGAAGAGAGCTATGACTGACTTCAAATCACGGTCCTTGAAATGGAAGAAAATTGTTTTTCCATAGCTCCTATGTCTTAATTTTTTTTTTTTTTTTTTTTTTTTTTTTACTTGAAGACTCTGGGCATTAAATGGACAGCCACATTTTTCACCATCTGGGGAACAAGAAGAGGGGAGAAGGGAACAGAACTCTTACTTATGGGGTGCTTTCTCTGATTTTGGTAGACAGGCAGAGCTCTCTTTAAGGTTTGTGCTTGTACAAGGTTTCCTTTCCACCAGAGTACATGTTCTGCTGGACTCCTAGTGGTATGCTTAGTAAGATAGCTTTTCTGATACTTTGTATCAGTGTTCCAGGTGTATTCTGAAATAGCCTTTCCTGCTTCCTACCTGGTGACAGCTCAAGATCCACCAAATTTGCAGGTCATGAAAGTAGTTGTAAAAGCATGGGACAATGGTGTGACATCTTTGTACTTAGTTGGTTTTCACTCTCCACAAATACAAATGGCATTGTTTCTCCACATGCTGAAGTCAAGATTTCCTGGTGTAGATACTCTAGTCTGGTTTGAGAAATGCATTCTTTGCAAAGTGCTTTCACTTTGCAAAAGACTCTTGCCTCTTTCCCTTGATGCCGGCTCTTTATTCTGTCCTTCCTTTACCCCTCTTACATCCTTCTCCTCTTCCTCCCTTCCTCCTTGCTTCCCTCACCACTCCTCCCCTTCCTCCCTTCCTTTCTTTCTCTTTTTCATTACCAGGTGTTTCTATAATCAATAGATTAAAACCAAGGCTTTTCTGTAAGCACAGTGTTATATTTTCTGTCAGGGAAAGTAGTGCCTGTTTCATAAGCTGGAAATGGACCCTCTCCCATTTGTGTGTGTTTGGGGGACAGTGGAGAACATTGCTGGTGCTTCCTTTTCACCCCTCTTTTCTGTTTCTTCCTTATAGGTTATTTCTCTGGTTCATTCTCAGGTAAATTTTTAATTCCCTTGAATGAAGCTTTTCTTGCATTTGTTCTTTGAACCCAGTCCACCATCAATGAATACCAGATTAATTGTGCTGAAGTCAACAGTGCCATGGAGATTCAGAATAACTGGAGCTTTAGATGTATTACTTCCGTGATTTTGCTGCATGGTAATGTATGTAGGGTGCTTCTGGAGAGTTCTTTCCACTTTTCACCTTCACACTTGAACCTCACTGTGCTTCCATATATCTTATCATCTCTGGGCTTTGTATACAATATGATCTTGCATTGTGTGGTGCAGGGGCCATACTTTAGCACAATTAGCTTAGAGAAAGAGCACAAATTTAATTGCAACTGTTGTCTTTCCTTTATTCTTCAAGCTTAATTTGATGTTAAGCTTTTAAAAAGCAGAGACAGTGAGGTCTGTTTTGCTGCTGAATACAGAATTAGTTTTTTTATGTGTGCTACTCCTTTCTTCACTGTTTCATGGACAGGGTTGAATGTCTCCATGATAGACTTGTTCAAGAGTATAAGAGGACTGTAGATCATCTATGCGTGAATATTTGAGGGAGAGAGGCCTCTCTCCCTCAAATTACTGTCTGGCCTATTCGCATCTCTGTTAATATGACAGTCTCTTTATGTCTGTATTAATGCATCCTGTATGTAACTCTTCTAGGGTAGTGAGGATTTTCTCCTTGGCTCTGTCTATTCTCTGCATCAGACCAAGTACAGATTAATACTGGTTTAACAGCAGGTCTTTCTCCTGTGACCTGGGAAGACAACAGTTGTGTGCACAGCATATCACCGCTGATGCCAGCTGTATTGCCTTCTGGCAAGAAAAGAATTGAAACAATGCCAGGTAATTTTAACTTTTAATGAGACAAGTCTGTGGCCTATGGGTTGAATACAGGGATCAGAGTTTGAGATTTTTTTCTGCCCCAGAGGCTCTGTCCTACTTGCTGAAACACACATTTTCGTTTCTTACTTTGTAAGTTGTATATATCTGGAACAGTGTTAGTAAGGCCCTTGTTGCAGACGACATCTTGAAATGACTATTGAATTCCAGTAAATAATAGTACAGTAAATAATAGTAAACAGAGGTTACCTATTCAGAACAATCCATACATAGCCAAAAAGAGTTAGATGAACCTTTGCTAACAAAAATGAAAGCACATGTTAAAGAGAAGTCAAGCAAAATCTTATCTTGAAGTCTGAAATGTTATATTTTGTCTGTATTTGTGATAGACACAGTATTATTGTCTTGTTTAGTCTATCTCCATTTTGCTTTTTGCCTTAACATTTAGCCAGGGAAATCTGTTTATCCAGAATATTATACTAAGGGTGCGACTCTGGAAATCTGCTGTGCATCTTGGCTTTACAAATACAGCAGACCTCTAGCCATAACTCGGTAACTGGGTAGCTCGGGTACCGCAGACCTCTAGCTGTAACTCTAGCTGTAACTGGGTAATGTGGGATAGTCTTTCACTTCACATTCAGTTATTTGCCATAACATTAATACCAGATAGCATTAGGGTCTGAATACTAAAAAATAAGCCTCCTAGTAAACGTCTTGATTCTTTATTTTATTAAAACTAGAACATGGGAAATATTCAGATGAATACAGTTTTGTACAAACAATCATCTGTATAATTTTGAGCAATAACTGAATCACTAGACTAAATGAATAGCGAGGTGCTAAGTGACCTTCATTAAGACAGAGGCAGAAGTGTCACAGCATAACAAGTACACGCTCTCATGGGATGTGGAAGTCTTAGTTCAAATCCTCTTTTGCCTGATTCAGTGGAATATCAGTGCCACATACCATTAGTGACTGCCTAAAGTAGTATATGAAGAACTCTGGAACAAAGCTTTCTAAATATCTCAGGGCAATGTGGTTCCACAAGGATAGGTCAAAGAGAAGTTAGATATATAATTGCAAAGTAGTTTTTCAATCCTCATAAAAGTGTCCTACTGACTACTGAGTTATTTTTTCAGTCTCAGTTCCACTGAGTATATAATGCATCAACAGGAGAAACTGAAATGAGTTCATTGCAGAATACTGTAAGTTACATTTATAAGGTTACTCTTCTAGGAGGTTGGAAAACTATTCAAAGGGAAGTTCTTTGCTTTTGCAGCAAGTCGGAGAATTTTGTTTCTTTGCTTTCTATGTGTTGCAGGATTATTCCATCCTTCTCTGATTTTATAAATCTAGTCTTTTACTTGTATTAAAAGTATTACAAATCAGGTTTCTTTTTTACTTGAGTCTTTCTTTTTCTGAAAAGAAAAAAAAATCAGTTTGGAATTCAAGCAAATCTTAATTAAAAAACTCTGCTTAAGCCACTTTCTTAAGAAAATGAATGCCTTCACAATAGTTGAAGGCATGCATATTAGTGTGCATCAGTACATGCTTTTTACTGTATTTCACTGGTAAAAGTGAAATAGATTGTGGTGTAACTCCAAAAACATTGCTTGCATTTGCTAGAGATTTTGCCTGTGAGTAAGATATGTGTTGGTCCTAAATAGAACAACCATTGCAGTCTGTTAATGAGTTAGAAATAAAGGATGATGTTGCTGCTGTACATCCATGTGAAAGATGAAAGAATCTGACAAAGATAAAATGTAACTTCTCATCATCTTTGCTGTATGCCTTTCAGTTCAAGAATTTTAAACCTTGTTGCTGTACACAGAAAAAAAGTGAAGTCTTCCCAGAGGTAGCTGCCTTTGCTGTATCTCTTTGTCTGCATGCAGAGACCCAGGTGACAAGAATCTCTGTCCTGGCACCTTGCAGTAGCTCCAAATTCAATAGAAAGCAAGGAGTACCTAGAATCTGTAATCTTATAAACAGCATCTCTGTAAAACAAAAAAAGAGAAAGCAATAGTTAACCAAGAATCATTGCAGATTTCTATGAAAAAAAGAAATTTTGGGAAAGATTTTCTAAAGACTTCTGTGAAAACTGTATATTGTAGAAAATACCTTTAATAGGGTAGGAAATGGAGTGGGACATGGCACGAAAGAAATTCTAATAAACTTATTAGCTGCTATATCATACAACTCTTTTTCCCATTTTAAGCTTGGTCATTGGTTTCATATTTGCTTTTGAAATCATTCTTCTATATATGACCTATAAACTCTCATATGCAATGTATCTAGATGCTTGTGGAATTGCACTTCAAAATATTGGGATCTTTCTTGTTTGTCAAAGAAAATGTTCCTGTATAAGGTACTTAAGGTACATAATGATTTATTCTAATGACTTCTGAACATCTCTTCCCTTTCCTTCTTTCTGCCCTTCTCTTTTCTTGGCCATGAACCAAGTTCATCTCTGATGTCACACTGTTAAGTCAATAGAGTTATTTAGCATGCTGGGCCCAATTAGTTCCTGATATGCTTATATCCAGCTGGTATCAAGCTTTTCATTGGTTTCCTGTGATGTCTTTGTTAAGCTAGTTGCCTGGCTTGACTGCCTGTGAAAAGGATGAATTGCACTCACATGTATGTTAGAATGGTACTTTAGTACTGATTGAATTTGTTCATGGTCTGAGGGTTGATGTGTTCATGACTGCTCTTTTCAGAACTGAAGGGTAAAAATATTTTTTGAGAGGAAGAGCTAAAGTTTACTGAAATAACACAACAGGTCAGGCCAGAACTGCTTGCTGTCAGAACACCAAGGCCAGGTTTGTATAGGCAGATTGTTGCTGGAGTGGGTTTGAAATAAGATGTAATATTAACAGGAAGCCAAACCTTCCAGGGGAGAAAAAACAGTCCTTTCTTTCAGGTTACGTCGATTCACCAAGTCAGTTCTTACCACAATGTTGAAGCCTTAAGGACTCTAAGAGATGATTTCTCACAGATCTGCAGTAGCAATTTAAGAGGTTTCTTCCTCCAGCTATCTCCTTTGTCCTCTTCCAGAGATCACTATTTTCAGAGCAAAGTCAATAAAGAATACTAGTACATCAATACTCAAGGATGGCTTGAGAAAGAGAAAACTGTGGATGTTAACCCAGCCAGTCCATGGTGTAGAGAGAGTATAATTGCAATTGTTTTCATTATGGCCAAGTATATTAGTGGACTTTTTTTTATGAACTGTAGTTTCAATCAGCTGAAAAGAACAAAGCAAATATTTAGCCAATTGCTTCTTTATCTCTCATCACAGTTATCTGACATTTCTGGGAGCAGTTTCAGGAGGATATGTTGAGACCGGGTGGGAAGGGAGTTTCAGATGCAGTGATTTGGGTGAGCTGAAAGTGAATTTCCTCTCCTGTCATAGCAAAATGCTTAGGAGAGTTTCTTTCAGTACAGTTTTACTCCAATAACTCTCTTGAAAACTGTGCTTGCAGACCTGACTTACTTTGTGCTTAATTGATGTCAGCAGAAAGCTGTGTCTCCTGCCAGCTTTTAAAGTGATGGATGTATTACAACGGGATGAGCTGATGCCAGAGAGTGGGAGGGAGACACTCTTGTACCTGGGGCAGGTATAGTAACAATAAGAGCGGGATCCATACCTAAATTGAGGCCACATGAAATCATCACCTAGAGTCTTTCTGCACTCCAGCATCTCTTCTACAGTAAAGCACTTTGATAAGAGTTGAGATACTTCCCCTTTTTTTCTTACAGTTAATTTTAGGCCGAAGGGTGAACAATTTTTAACCCTTTTTATGTGGATAAATTAACTGGTAATCACATAACAAAACCATTCACTTAGGTTAAAATAAAATACTAATCTAGTAAAAATCCTAGTCATTTAGAGATTATCCCTAGGGCATTTAGTTTACCTAGCTGAATTGGTGAAAGGTGTTTGTGCTCTTTAAGGGTGAAAATGAATAGATAAACTCTTGCAACAGAACTCACTAGGAGGAACTCAACAGTCCCTGCACCTTTTTCTGTATCACTTCTAGGGGCTGTTATCCTAACCCAGTATCTTGAGCATGTTTTTACTGGAGACATTGTGGAATTTAAGCACCAAATGTACCTAATCCATGAAGGACCTGCAGAGAGTATGAAGGGAGAGAGACTTCTCTGTGCCACATTCACCACTAACCCATGGCCACTGAGGTCAGTGGAACCCATCCAAATTACACTTACTGAAACATACAGCTTCATTCTTCAGTGTATTTGTTTTACTTCAGTTCTTACCTACTTATAACACGAGGAGCAAGATTTTTTTATGCTATTATAATTTAAAGTTGGTAGTAAGCAGCTATGGAAAAAATGGTTTCCTAGGCTAGTGAGAAATGCAACAGGTGAAACTATATTCACAAATCCCATATTAAGGTCTAATTCTGCTGGCCAATTCCTTAAAAATCCAGTGAGGGTGGAGGAGAGTGAGAGCTCCACAGAGTGGGACCAGTCACTGTGAGGACTCTGGAAGCCTTAGCAGAGCTGTCAGAAATTCCCAACATCCATTCGGTTTAACTGAGTCCCCTACCTCACTGTTACAAAGACTACACTAGATAGTATGAGCTGTTGTTTCCTTCCAGAAATTTTCCTGTCCTGCTTCTCTCCAGAACAGGATTAGTAAATCCTCCTTCCCTTTCACCCTGTCATTGTGTTCTATACATATATTCCCTGCACCTTGATTCATGTCAATTTCTTCCATTTCCTCTCAAGACTATCCATGTAAGGGGATATCTGTATCCAGAATAGTGACATATTGGACTGAAGCCATTAGCTCGTGGTCTTAAAGTATGAATTTATAGATTTGCAAGTACATGCCTGATTAAGTAATGTGGGAAATGCAGGCATGAGTCACTTGGAACATGCCACTTGTAAGGAGGAGTATGTGGAACAAAGTTTGTGCTACATTTTTTTAATGCTCCATCAAGAAACCTGTGGAATGGAATGGTTAATGGTTAATTTGAATGGGACTTGTAGCATTTGGTGGCTGATGCTTTTCCTTTTTTTTTTTTTTTTTTTTTTTTTTCCAAAAACCCGCCTTATTTTTCACCTTAGGTTTTGATTTCCACAGGATTATGGTTTGGTGCTTTGTGAACCAAGGTGTTTTGCTGTACTTCAACTGTCTTCCATAACATTCCAAAACCATCTTGAATTATTTGAGCCAAACTTTTTCAAACAGCAGCTATATTAATAATACGTATTTTTAGAAAATAATTCCTTTATTCTTGTAGGCTATGTGCTTTTGAAGATTTGACTCTTGATTTTTCCAGCCCATTACTTGGAGCAATTCTGCTTTCTTCTTCCATTCATTATGAATTCTGGACTTCGACTGTCCTTAGGATGAAATTTTGACTTCATGAATATTGTGTACATGATGTGATGACTTCCAGATGTTGCTGTCACTGCCAAAATCCTACTGTGTTTGGCATTGTTTAGACACATGGAAGTAGCTGTAGACAAAGAACACATAAGGAGTTTTTGATGTTAGGTGCTAGAATTAACATGCGTGTGGTTGACCGTGTGAACTTTGAGCAGGTACTGTTCCCTTTAGTAAAGACTGAAAATTCTGCAGGTTTCTAGGAGAGCTAGTATTTTCCTGAATGTAAGCAAGTATCTAAATTTCTCTGGTGTTGAATTGTTCCTGAGAATATGATGGTCCAATTGAATGTATCATAATCTGTAATTCTGCTAAGGTACTGCATATTTGTGGATAGATGTCAGATATAAATAAGAATGGAATAATGTTAGTTATACTTATAAAACATCAACAAGAAAAAAGATTGGATTTTTTTTTCTCAATTGAAAAAACAAATCTGTTTGTTTCTGAGTTTGGTCTTTCCTGCCAGTTAGAGCCAGAAGAAGGTGCAAGCCGTGCCACTAAACTGTGTGTAGAAATCAGGAATACAACTTCCACTTGGGCAGGTGTGCGAAGAAAGATCACACTTCAGGTCTTATATATTGATAGATATTGATAATTGAGTGGTTTTGAACGGCTGGTACTTTTACAGAAATACACTGCTGCTTTCCATAGCTTTACAGAACATAACATTAACATGACTATGCCTGCTTTTGAAGTGTTTTTGCACCCTTGCAGGAAGACACTCTCAGCCTCTTCCTGCTGGTTCTCTGTAGATGCTGGTTCTTTGTACTGTTTTTGGCTGGGATAGAGTTAATTTTCTCCATAGCAGCTAGTCTGGACTATGTTTTGCATTTGTGCTGAAAGCAGTGTTGTTGATAACACAGGGATGTTTTAGTTACTGCTGAGCAGTGCTTACACAGTGTCAAGGCCTTTTCTGCTCCTCACACCACCCCACCAGCCAGGAGCCTGAGGGTGCACAAGAAGTTGGGGGATGATACAGCCAGGACAGCTGACTGCAACTGGCCAAAGGGATATTCCATACCGTATGACGTCATGCTCAACCTATAAACCTGGAGAAAGAAGAAGGAAGTGGGGGACGTTTGAAATAATGGCGTTTGTCTTCCCGAGTCACCACTACCTGTGATGGAGTCCTGCTTTCCTGGAGATGGCCGAACACCTGCCTGCTGATGGAAAGTGGTGAATGAATTCCTTGCTTTGCTTTGCTTGTGTGTGTGGCTTTTGCTTTATTTATTAAACTGTCTCTATCTGAACCCATAAGCTTTCTCAGTTTTACCCTTCTGATTCTCTCTTGCATCCCACAGGGGCGAAGTGAGCGAGAGGCTGTGGGGGGCTTAGTTGCCAGCTGGGGTTAAACCACGACAGTCTCTGAACTTGCCACCCAGGCTGGACAAAGCTTAGTAAATTTCTTCAGGGTCTCCTGCAGTACTGAGACAGATCCTCTGAAAGGCTTCAGGTTACAGTGGAAAAGACTTCCTGCAGGTGTCCAGAAGGAAATGTAGAATTGCTTGAGGAAGTAATGAGCACAGAGCTGCTTCCAGAGCTCTCTCTTCAAATGGGTCTGTGGTGTGGGATGAGAAGCCCAAGGAGTTGGGGTCCATGGAAAGCAATTTATTTTACACCTTTTATAGACTATCTCTGAAAATAGAATTGATTCCCCCAGACTCCTTTATGATGTTTTGTCAGAGTAGTCTGGGTATCATGAAATACTAAAGTGTTGAGCTTCCAGGACTTTCAAATTTTATTATCTTCATTTTAGAGGTGAGGCATAGCAGGATCAAAACTGGAGAGTGTTAAATATAGATTCTTGGTCAATCAAGTTTACAAGCCAAAAAATGAGGCAACATCCATCAGTTCACCAAAAAAACCCCAAACCCAAAACAAAAACCCAGTGCAAATTTGGCAGTTGTTTTCTGTTGGCTCCATTTGTCTTGCAGTTTTATGATAACTTGTAGTGCAGACTTCTGCAACAAATGAAACCAGTGGCTCTGAATCTAGCTTTGTGTAACACTGCTGGTATTCCTAATTCTGGAAAGTCAGCTAGTGATTGCATAGGAGCTGACAGAGAAGAGTTTAATAGGAGGATTATGATCTGATTAAAACCACAATAGCTTCCATACATGCAGAGGGAATAAATTAACATTCTGATACTTCATAACCCATATCTGACAGTGAAAGCTTCACTATTATTTAAAGTGTGTCCCCCCACTCCCCCAGCTGTACTATGTAATGATTCAAATCTGGATAGAAGAACAGACAGTAACATCAGAGCAAAGTTATGTGAAAAAAAAAAAATATTTTTTTTTTTTCAAGAAGAATTCCTGACATGAATTTCTGGAGTTCTTTATTGCAGGCCCAAGGAAGGAGAAGTGGAGTTTTAGTTCTGCTTTATTTCTGTGAAGACCTTCAGTCTCACTTATACACACCAGGAAGAGTGTTTGGTTTTATTGGTGTTTTGTAGATATTGCCTGTAGACAATATAATCCAATATCAAATAACTCTTAGATCCAGTTAACATCAAACTGATTTATTCCAGGAACTCAGCCATGTTTCCTCTTTTCGGAAGAGTTAATACAAAATACTCACTCAGATTTTCATGATTTACTGGTATTCCTCTGATGTTACCAGCACGGTTTCAAAATTGACAGCAGCTTTCTGGCCCATGCTTGCTTCTGGAGCTGCATCCATGCTAATCACTGTTACTGATTTGGTGGTCTTTGATTGTTCTCAGCAGCCTCTCCAGCTCTTTCCATCACTTCAGTTACAGAAAACTTTGCTGCCACTGCTGCAGAAGCTATGATCTCCTCTGTATCAAAGAGCACTTAGGAATACAAAAAAGTGTAATATTAATATATTTAATAGGTCAGAATGATTCACAGTTTCATATTATTTCTGGGTCCATTTCAGCTTGTTCTATGGATGGTATTTCAGAAGTGGATAATTTACTTCTATTAAAATGCATGTAAGAGATCAATTCATGGAGCACTAATATTTGCCCAAGGTAGTACTTTTGGGCAAGGAAAGATGCCCAGACTTGATGGAAGAACTGAAGTTGAAACCTTTAAGATTAATTTTAAATATCTGTGTGTCCTTCTTGTCACCTGCTTCTTATTAGTGCAGGCTGTTCAGAACAAAGATTATTTTCTTAAATTTCAGTTTCATTGAACTGAAGTTTCAGATGGGATCCTTATTCATTGCTGGATCTTTCTAGCAGTAGGTCAGTCATGCTGCTTATTGTTCTCTAGAAAGAATATCCATGCTACCATCCACCCAAGAGATTCAGTGTCAGAATAAGATTCTTGGAGTATTTGATGAGAAATCTATGCAGTGTATAAGAGTCATGCTATATCCTCTGGTAACTATTCCTGTCTGTTCTTAGTCTGATTGTCTGCAGTGTGTCTAATCTGATACCTAAATGTAGGCAGTGGTTAATTGAAACTTAAACTTCCCAGAAGAGACAAAATTTGTTTTCCTTTTGATAACCCTGACACTTGTTAACAGCATGCCGTACAAAAAAGAGGGAGTTTTGTACCTTAATTTCCACACTTCTCTACACAGAACTGAATCTAGAGCAGCTGGCTCTACTAGTGGTAGTTCAAGGCATGATGAGACTGAACTGACACCTGTCATCTGTGTGCCCTGAATTGTTAGCTCTCAACAACAGCTACCTTCAGGACTGAGAGTTTTGACAGACCCAATTAGAAGCATTCTGTCAAGTGAAGGTCATGGCTCTTTATTGTACATGTGGGGCACAACTGCATTGGTCAAAATAAGGTTTTTATTCTGACATATACAAAAAAGGAAAGGCTGAAGAAACAAGTGACAAGAACAATTGCCACTTCTATCTGTCCCAGTTATGGTGAAATACTACACTTATGGCTCTTACCAAGAATGTTTCTTGCGATCTTAATTTTTAATATTATTAACTTACTTCCTTATTCTACTGTGTACACTTAATACCTTCTAGTCATTCCTGAGGTTTAATTCCCCTAAGATGTTCTCATCCTGAGCCAAAAAGTTACAAGTTTAACTAAAGTATTCTGTAGCTACTATGTCATACTTGGATCCCCTGTGTTTTATTTTCCAACCAGATCAGTTAAGAACTATGAGGCTCTAAACCCCTCAGTTTGCACATACAGAAGTCTCTATGGCCCAGATATTATAGGTAATGACAGATCATATGTATCTTTACGACATAGCAGTCATAAAACTAAAACCCATCACAGTATTTGAGATGAGGTTTTAATTGTGCTCATAACTCACTGAAAATTCCTCACTGGCTAACCAGCATGTTTCTCAGGTCAAACATAAAATCTGTGTTTGTTGGCTAAAAGAGATAGTTTAGGATTAAGTTTTTTCTAACCAGATTTAAAAGAAAGGAAAGCTGATATATTTTAATCACAGGTTTATGAAGAGGTTTACTCATCTGTACCTGTAACATCCCATTAGGTAGCACTGAAGTCCTATATATCTCAGTAGTTTCTTTGCTTTTCTCTTACTGCTAAGCTATTTCATATTACTTCTAGAGAACGGAGGGTGGAGACCACATCATACTGTTGGCAGGTCACGACAAATTTATGCCTATACTTCAAGCTGAGAATACTGCTATTCAAAGACTTTTTTTTATTCTTTCTTTCTTGTAGCAGGTACACCCCTTGCTGTGTTGCCCATCCTGGTTTAAATAGTCTCCTTCCAAGATCTTTAATTTTAAGCAGACCTAAGTTCCTCCACCTCCCCAGAATACTTAGGTATTCATACAACTGTGCACAAACCTATCCTGAACACAGCCAGGAGAGTTTGTAATTAACTAAGCCCAAATTATCCCCCTTTTCTCTTAATTGCTTCTTAAAGAATGATTTTCTGATTAGTGAGAGAACTTAGTCTTTCCAAGAAGCCATTAAAAACAAACTTCAGGGAGAGACAGATGTTTGTAAAGCCTAAATTTTCATTCTGCTAGGCTATAGAGGTCTTACATTGTTTTGCCTTTTAAACTTGCTAGTGCTATGGTTTAGTTTTCATAGCTTCTCATTTAGTGTGGAACTGAAGGGCATTTCTAGGACACCAAATCTGGCATTACCACCATCATTTTCCCAAAGGCATTCATGTGGATGCCATTAACAGATGGTAATTTGAGATTGAAGTACTTGAGTAACCTAGCTGATCTTGGAAAAAGAAAGAGAGGTGGGAAGATGGAATGATTTCTGGTCGTCTCTATCCCAGGTCTCATTCTGTCAGATGGATCAATTTTACATGTGGCCTTTGCTAGTAGAAGTTACTTTGCGTTTATTCTGTAAGTGACTTGCTGGATTTTAGGAACACACATGTAGCACTTCTTTTTACTATTTAAAAAGAAAGATCAGCTAAAGTTATTCATACCTTTGAGTCCTCCCAAAGTAGACAGATGTCTTGAGTAGTAGTAGTAAGTGCAACTTAGATTAACCAAAGTGAGAGTCAGTTGCCTCTTAGACCCCTTACCTAGAATGTTCTGAATGTTGAGTTTAAACACAAATCCATTAAAAAAAAGAAATCAGTTTGACTAACTTGAGATCACCTCTAAGTTCTAAGTCAGCCTTTAACATTAGATAATTAATTTGTTAGAAAGGTGGCTATTAGAAGTGGTCCTTATAGAGTGGGAGATCAGTATAGAATCTGACACTTCTGCAAAAGCACACAGAAACTATGGAGAACAGTCAAGAAGCATGCAATCAAGTGCTTTATGTTCAGAAAGTTGTTGTGTTAAGATTTTCACTAACTTACCTTGAACTTATTTCATCAATTTAAAAGAATTTTTTACTGTGGCAAGTACTTAAATTCTCATACTATACAAATCTAACTGAAAACAAACAAAAAAAAATTGTAATATGTTAGAGTGTAGAAACACATGGAACAGGTCAATGGAAAAGAACTTTGACCAACTGTTGACCACAATTACACACATGTACCACTAGGAAGAATTAGTAATTTTACAAACACTTTTGTTTTCTTCTTCCAGCCCTTTACTCTTTTCTCATACTCTTATTTGATTTTCCTTGACATAGCCTACACTGTGGAAAGTAGGTCTGCTTATCTTACATATCAGACTGATGAACTCCTCACAGGGAATAGCATCCAAGACAGGCAGCACACAAAAGAAGCAGAAAGCACCAGATGGTTGCAAAATACGTTGATTTTACCACTGTTCTTTTTTCTTTCTGAAACTGTGGGGTTTATTTATGTGCAGCTGCACCTATTTCAGTATCTGTTTTCCTTTCTGATACACTCTTTCCTTTTTCTATATCACAGAATGATTGAGGTTGGAAGGCACCTCTGCAGATCATTTAGTCAACGCCTCCAGCTCTAAGCAGAAGCAGGTAGAGCAGATTGCTCAGGGTCGTGCCCAGTCGGGTTTTGAACATCTCCAAGACTCTACAACCTCTCTGGACAACTTGTTCCAGTGTTTGACCACTCTCCCTGAGAAAAAGGTGTGGGTTTTTTTTTAATATTTAAAAACGGAATTTTCTGTATTTCAATTTGTGCCTATGATAGAAAAACATTGGTCAAAGCAACAATGGGTATATTCTAAATGCAAGAATTAGAATCCTTGTTGTTAAATTAAAAAAAAAAAGCCAAGAAACTTTTCTTCACCTAAGTTTGATTGGTTTGCAGTTACTTAGGCACAAAAAAGAAAGAGTTAGTTAGGAGGCAGGCATTCCACCTTTAACAGGTAATTAGAAATAGCTGGTTGAAAAAGCAAATGTTCAGGTGGACTCTCAGGAGTTTGAGTTAGAGGTATGACTCATGCACGGAGGAAATGTGAGCTTTGAGATGGGAAAAGATTCAGCTCTGTTTGCCTTGTATTTTAGGAGATGGTTTATTTTTACTTGCTTTGTTGTTTTAATTGAAGAAGAAACCACAGTTTAGTTCATATTTTCTCTTGTCGGTTCTTAGGTTTTTATATTGAGTTTCTGTGATTCCTATATTTTTTGGTTGTCCCCTTTGGAACAGTTTTTGCTTTCGTTTTCTGTTTGGATTCCTCCCCCCCCCCGCCGAGTCTCTAGAGAAGTTTTAATAATGTATACTTGAAAGGTAGCTTTTGTCAGGTAACGAAGCTCAAGAGTTTGAGCTGTTTGTGGGAAGAAAATGTTTTGTTTTGTTTTTCTCAGTACACAGGAGTAAGAATAGAGTACCATGCCACCCTTCTTTGTCTAGAAAATCAGAGTTGCATCGGTTAGTGTCTTGCTGCATTTTTGTGGAAGTTGAAATCAGCTAGATAGCAGGTTTGATAGAAGACTCTTCTGCAGCTGGTGTGTCTGCAGATAACCACTGCTCAACTTCTTCAGTCGTCCAGGTCTGTAGGAGAAAAAAGAGAGTATTAACAGCTTTAAGAGCAAATAGTCATGTTAAGGAAAACTGCCTTCCCAGAGATCAATGCCATGGGTGTGCACCTCTGTTGAGGTCTCTGTAGTGTCTGGTGAGAGGTGTCTCACGTGGTTTCCTCCTGCTTCCTCCATTAGAGGAGTTAGTAGGATTCTCACCTCTGTTCATAGCCCATTGTAGAAAATTGGTAGAAATGCAATATCTTTGAGACCTCTGTCTTTTTGTTGCATAAGTTACAAGGGAGGTTGGAGAAAGTCATCTGGATGGATCTGCATAGGTGTATACAGTTATTTTGTCAGCCTAATGCATTTTCACACTAGAATTTTTCCTAGGACAAAGAAGTACATTTTTATGCAGTCTGTCTCCTTGAAGAGGAGATAGGTCTTTGTTGTCATAACTATCTTTCTGTGTAGTCATAACTATCTTTCTGTATAAGTATCTTTTTTCTGACTCCTCCTGTGGCTGAGCTCACAAAAGCAGGAGTTATACCTCAGTCCATTGCAGTTAGACCTTTCATTTGAACTGGATGAGGTGCCTATCTCCTCAGAGAGGTATGCAGAATGACAAGAGGAACGGGCCTTTCTGACACTGCTTAGGTAGGAAACAGTTTTATCTCCTGAAATCTCCTTTTTGTGCCCCTTTTTATTTGAGGGCACTACGTGTTCTTCTAATTGGGTATTTCTTGTCTCACATAAATGTAGGGGCAAGACTGGCATAAAAAGTGTTTTTTTAAATCTCTGGAGGGTTTAGTTTGCGCCTCTTTTACTCTGGGTTCTGTGTATTTCTAATGAAAGTCACATGTCTGAAAACCTTTTTAAAAAGAAAACTGGCAATCTAGCTGCATTTCCAGTTTAAGTATTTGGGCATCTGTTTTACCAATCTACCAAGACACCATAGTTTGCATACCTAGAACTATGATAATCCTGTTTTTTGTTGAATCCTAGTAAACAGTGATTGTTACCTACCAACACTTCTCACATTTATCTAGGCTGTCTGCTTTCTCTGAACAAGCGCACTGTTCTTTAAAAACTGTTACATTAAACTGATCTTAAACTATCTTAGCAATACAGGTTCAGTAACTTTCCTGTAGCATCACTTAGCAGTTACTGCAGTTTCAGGTGACTGATTTCTTTTAATGCCTTGAGCCTTTTTTAATGCCTTTAGCCTCAAGACTAAAAACCCACTGCTTTTCCCTGTGTAAAATGTCCTTCCTTAGGGTAAATACTGCATGACTCTGACCTTGTTTTTTAAAAAGACTTATTTTAGGGGTAAAAACTGATTACAAGTAATCTCAAGTGTCTGGGCTAAATACTCACTTATCTTTAAGAGCTTTAGTCAGTCTCCTCTATTTTCATCTGTTACAGGACATTTCAGATAGACAGATTTTGCCTAATATACGCAAATCTCAGTTATTGAAATTACATTCTATTGTGAAAACTTTAAGCAAAGAGCTTTTAGGCTCTGCTTAAATTTCCTTTGGAATTGTATAAGTCTGGTCTGCTTTGCATCCTTTGATTTTTACTGGTGTAATATTATTGGGCAATGTGTCTGTGTACAGCCATGAATTCTGTCTGATGAAGGCAATTCTCTGAGCATGTGTGTCAGAATACAACATCCATTTTGAATGGGAAGTTTTAATTTTCTTTAACTTGCATATAGGACTGAATTTTCAAAGGAATAAAATACACAGCTCACAGTAAAATTTTATGTCCCTCTGGTCACAAGGAAAATCCTTTGGATTGCTTACTATCACTTGCCTACTATGTTGCATTTATGTCTGGTGACAAATAAGTTGCAGTTTCCTTAAAGAAACTGGTTAAGGTCATACCAAAAAAAACCCAGGAAGTTACTGAAAAGAACTTTACCCAGAGATTTTTGGGAAAGAGAGGACAAGAATAGGAGAAAGACACCAAAAATCTTCTTCCCAGAAAGAGCGGAGAGGTAACACTTTCATTCCTTTTTTGGGAGCAGGAGTCAAAGGCATGTTGGCAGGAGGAGTTAAAGTGTTGTCAGCTAGGAGGGCTCTTAGAAAAAAAAAGATTGCTTACAATTTGTGTGGAAGATTGGTAAGACAGGTGCATGAAATTCTTCCTTGCCCTCTAAATATGTGCTGGCTGAAGTGAATAGCTATTACTTATCAGAACACTTGAAAAGTGAGAGTGTCAGTTAAAAGAACAACATTGAAGGATATTTGTGGTAGTGGGGAGATGGTTACAAGTTCAAGAGTAGTAACTACATTTTGTCTAAGTAGATAGAATTTTGTGATATCACATTATAAATTTCAAATTAGAGAATACCTGCAATAACAAAAGATTGCAAATACCTACATATTTATTTGCATAAATACTTTTACAGTCCTAGTACCCTTTTGCCTATTAAAAATCATGCTGAATAAAAGAACGTGATTTCTGTTACAGTTATTTGCCAATATATTTGAGAGTTGGTACCATAACACAGAAAAAAAATACCAGCTTTTACTGGAATGCTACTTACAGTTTACTTGCATTCTAATAAACAGTGTAACAGTCACTGTCAAAAGGTCATTTTATCTATAAGCTGACTCTTCTTGAAAAAGGTAATATTTTAACTGACATATTGTTTACCCAAGACTGTGTACTCTGCATGTTATACCGTGATAAAAAGCAGGTTTTACTCACTGAGAGGGGGGAAAAAAAGTAAGAAGCTCAAAACACAGTGTATCATGTTGCACCACAAAGCTGTCTAAGTGTTATGTACTGTTTCACTCAGATGAGAACATCAGTTTCCAGCCACAAAGGTAACTGGTGTCAAACTAGGAAAGGGTTCTTCCTGAAGCATTCAAGTTAAATTATATAAGTAGTTAAATGATAAAAGTACAGCAGTTCCCTCACTTGGTTCTTCTGCAAGCTGCAGGGGTTTTAAGATTTCAGCTGTACAAGTATGTATGTGAAAGGATTTCTTCCTAGGTATTAGTGTAGACACCCTTAGATGTTACTGTAGCTGGGCAAGTGCTGAAAGAACATAAATGATACATAATTCAGGTATTAACCGAGCACCTGGTTGGTCATACAGGAAAATCTTCTTTACTTCTCTTGCTGATTTGCCTTTGATCTTCTTTCTGAATTATTTTAGGGATCAGGTCTGTGACTTTTCTTCCTTGGGCTTAATTAATAGGTCCTGCATGATGTGATAGACATGAACTGATTTTGCCTTGCACCTTCTTTTTATTGCAAACAGATGCCATTTCTGAACTCTAGGCATTCAGCTTCTTAAACTTCTGGTATGCCAGTTCAACCAAGCTCTTTTTTTCCTCTAGATTTGTAAATTATTTGCCCAGAAGACAAGAGTGACTAAAACTATTTTGTGAAGTGGCATCAACTGTACTAAACTGGCTGAATGAGAAGTGAAGAATGTGTGAGGAGATGGTAGCATTCAATGGTTGTGCAAAACCAGGGCTGTTTCAGTTTTATGGATGTGCTTGCAAGAGATCTGTCTTTTAACAAAAACATGGAAGATGAGGTAGGGAGAGTCTGTGTAGATGAATGCTCTTTTTCTCTCTATAGCATTTAACTCAAAGGGTAGGGTATATGGCTAAAACAGAAAAGATACAGAACTGAAAGATCAGTTAATTTCACCCTCTTATTTGTCCACAGACTTGCTCGATTCAGCGTAAAATATTTTAACACCTTCTGAAGTTTTTCTAATATTTCCATGCTTCTAGAATCTTAGAAAGTACACAGTTGCAGAAACAAAAATGGTCTGTGCTGGTATTTCCATCAGAAATGATCTGTGGAATTTTCAGGTCACTGGAAATTTAAAAAATATTTTCATTTCAAATAGGAACAAAATCATATCCAGAAATAAGATAGTTCCTGTAGAAGGATATTTCTGAGATTAAGAGTACTCCTCTCTTACAGAATTCAGGTGAGACAAAAACTGAAATGAAAATATATTCAGTGATGATAAATGAAATCCTACATTACTTTGTTTTAATGTTTTTTGGATGGTCATTAAGTAACAAATTGGTATATTCAGAAAATCTAGACAGATTCATTGCTAGATGCATGTCATAAAATGCACAGGGCAGATAAACAGATGATAATGATTATCATAATGATAATTTCAACAAGTGACATCAGAATTTGAATAATAATGAAAACTCTTTTGCCTCTTCACTTGATATTTCTTCCTTCGGGTCAGGCTGGCTGTACCTTTAAACTCTCCTGATGATGCCTTTGCCTGTTCTGAATACTTTGACAGCGCAGAATCTCAAGTTTCCCAAAACTGTTGGAAAATACCTGGAAAAGCAAAAAGAAGAAAACAGTGAGTAGCTTTAGTAGCACTAAATAAATAGCATTCAGCTATTGCTTTCATGATTCCAAAGCTGTAACACTATAGTGTCATTAAATTCAGCAATTTCTCCAGGATTATAATGGACTGTTGCTCCAAAGAGACCAAAGCCATTCATAACTGCTATTTTCTTTCCCTTTTCCCCCTCTATGGCAAGATGTATAGTAGAATGAGCTCTAGGAAGAAGGATCACACTATGTGAAGTATGTGTAAATAATCTCCCTCACAGTTAAATGGTGGAGACAGTGTGGTGCTTTGCTGACAGGCTGCACTTTAAGCTTTCAAGATTTTTCCAGAAAAATACTGTACGTTGGATGGAATGTGAATATATCTAGATTTTGGGTTGAGCTGTTGTGTTTCCACCCCCTTATCTTTACTTTTGCAAGGTACACCTTCTTCTTACATTTGACGACTTGAAAAGTATCATTCAATTAATCACTTGTTGCTTGGATACTGTCAGTCATCTTTGACCTAGAATTGCACTCCTAAATCAAGTTTACACAAGTTGGATGAAACTCTAAAATAGCTTTAGAGTAAAAATAGCTGTCGCATTGCAAGGCATCATTTTTTTTTTCTAAGATTGACATAAATTTGCCAATCTGATGGAATTTTCTTCTGCATTCTTCCTGTACTAATATTAACAGTCCTAGTAGCTAGTTTACAATGCAGATTATTTTGTCAGAAATAATTTTGACTTTTCTTGTAAAGAGCCAATGTGATTACTCTTTATTTCATTTGGTGCTCTTACAGAACACTACAGAGAGACAGTCCCTTAGGAATATTATACATAGCTTCCCCAAGAATAAAGTTTGGATTACAAAGTAAAACTCCTATTTCAAAATGAAGTAGTTTGTAAAAATTTGAGAAAGACACTTCTTCTGCTAGAATATTATTCTACAATTGATCAGTTAAATTATATTTCATTATATAAGAGACTGTAAGAGACTGTTTTCCCTTTGAGAGAAAAATGCTAAACATTGAAAATGTTTGCACATATAAGCTTAATATATGCTTGTCTATATCATGCAGATAATTGCAATGTTGAGTACTGGATTTGCATAATGGCAGGTTGGAGGTCAATGGCACCAATGCTTTACATGCAGCAGTAACCATGACTTCTTTTGCAGCTAGAAGGCAGAAAGAAAATGAGAAATCTAGAAATTAAAGAACATGAACTGTGCATATGCCATCTAACTAAATAACCTCCTGATTTCTCTGGGTTACGTGTTCAATTTTAGGTTAATATCTCAAACACTTATCAGTTTGATTGCTGATCTATCCATAGAAATGGAAGGTGCTTTCTTACTGAAATAAAAAAAAAAAGTTTCCATCAAAACTTGCAGGATTTTTCATGTCTTTCTTCCACGTTTTCTCCATTTAACAAGACTTTGAAAAAGAACAGGCCAGGAAAAAGGAAAATTTCTGCCTGGAAAGGTGGGAGCTTGACTAACATACAAGTGACTGAATGCAGTGACGTTACTTACAGTGTTCACTATCGCTCTTAACTGTATATATTTTTTAAAAAGTAAGCTCAGTTAAAAATCTCTGCCATACGTAAAGAATGTATTTTGCAGAAGACATTGCCTTCTGTTTTGGGAAGTTTATGAAACAAACTAGAAACTGGGATATGACGTAGTGTTTTGCTGAAAATTAATAGGGGACCTTCAATGCAAATGGGTTCAGTGAATTGGGGCTTTGCCAAGCTCCACTGATTATTGTGTGGCCATTGTCACCGTTCCTCAAATGTGTGGGATATCCTTCTCCCATTGTCCCCGGCTCAGCAAGGCCTGAATTCAGCCTGTTGTTTGAAGAGGACCTATGCCAGCCCGCTGTATAATTAGTAGGTAAATAAGTATGAAAATTGGTGTCCTTGAAGCATTAGGAGCAAACTACATTCAGGGTGCTCCATTTGGCACAAATTCCACCTAAGCAATTGTGAAACAATTGTTTAAAGACTGAATTTAAAGCCCAGGTATTAATTTCTTTCTTTCACAGACCATTGCTGACTGGCATACAATCAATACATTGTTGTGAACAGATTAGTGGTCCTCAGATGTCCTCATCATGTTAACTGCCTGTGTCTGCAATCCTTCACTGCATGAACTTGAAGAAAAGCCTTTTCCTTTTTGTAGCTTCTTTCCTGGGTTTGTGTGTCAGCCATCTAGTTCTAGTAAAAACCTCAGACTGGCTTTGATAAGTGTGACCCTAATGATCACCATAAAACAACTGATGAGTGGTGAATCAAGATCACGGGAGATCTGTGTAGAGGGAGATGAAGTAGATCACAGCAGTCAATCGCAGCAGGGCTTTTTTTTTCTCTTTTTTTTTTTTTTTTTTTTTTTTTTTTTTTGTAGCTAACTGTATCTCCTCCCTTGAGAACTCAAGGCAAAAACAGTGGTTCAGATTTAAAGTCTATTTGTCTGTACTACTGATGTGTGGAAACAAACTCTACAACTCGGAGAGAGTTATAAAACAGACATGTTTATCCCGGCGCCGGAGTGCAAGGGGATTTCTCCACAAAGCTCGCACACCAACAGCACATTTTACCAGAAACTTATAGAGTGTGGATATACATATTCATTGGATTACATAACACAAACATACATATGCATGAGTAAGGCGTGGTTCAAAAGGTTGGTGTCAGCAGTTTATGTTCTCTTTGCGCCCGCACATTGCCTCCTGGTGGGCGTCTTCGGGGGTCTTTTGGAGGAAGGCTCACAGTCTTCTTCACCTTGTACTTTTCCACCCTGTTCCTCAGAGCATGCACAGATACTCTTAGCCAATTTCTTGAACAACAAGAATGGTCCCAGCTGGTTTACTCCCTCTATCTTATCTAAAAGCACTGGCATACTAGTTTCTGCCGTCTATACATGGCTATCTATACTCTACAAAGACTCAACTTGTTAGAACAGATCTTCTTTCCAAGGACATGTCTCTTATTTTTGCTGAACATAGTAGTTCTTGGTAAGTTTCCACAGAAAACTGCTTTGTTTTGATGAACACAGTAGTCCTTGGTAAGCTTCCACAGAACAGTCAGGGCAAGCAGGATTATTAAACAATATTCAGAAATCATTATAAGCTGCTATAAGTAAATAAGTTGCAAAGCAGGTGATCATTTCCCTGTATCACTACACAAGATGATAATGGTGAAAAATGTATTAGTTTCATCCCTCAAAAAATTACTTGACTTCAGGAAGTATGCAGACCATCTTAATCTTATATTTTAAATATGTTCTTTCCAGTTTCACAAGTCAATGCAAGTATTCTTAGCTAAAAAACTGGCTGAATAATTTTGAGTTTTTCAGTAATATGAACTATAGATTTTTCCCTCTCGTTCAAAATCTGTAATGTTTGGTCTGGAGAGGTCTTACATTGTCTTCTCTTCTAAAGATTGACAGAAAAGATGTTACATCTTTGTCAGGCTATCATTCATGAGCTCATTATTAATCCAATTTTTAATAAAGCAATTAGAAGGTCAAATAGCAGTGATAGTGTAGTTTTTATTAGCTTAAACTGAGCAAGACAGAGAAGCCATGAAAATGAAGAACATTTTATTTTTACATTTAATAGAGCCACATAACTGAACATGTTCCTCCATCTGTGGCCCTCTGCATTAAGTATGTTCATAAATGGCAAGTTAACTCACAAAAACAGATAAAGAGTTTACAAAAAAAAGCAAATTCCTCTTGTCTGAGTCTCTCATTGTGTTCTGAGAAGTTCGGATTAATGAATTTGCACTGTAAATGAGTTTAAGTAAGTGAATTGCATGATATTTCTCACCCTTGTCTGGTGGAAGAGAAGAAGAATGCAATGTTTCTCTTTTGGGAATTTTCTGAAGGAATATTTTAACTTTTCTGTCTGTAGTTCTTGGCCACTTATACCTGCTTTGGAAATAATAAAACAGGTTTCATCACATCAGAGATAATAGGGGCTGCTTGAATGTATAATTGGTTTTGTTCTTCCTCATCAAGAGCCTGTTTCCCAGAGTAAAAAAGGTACTAGAAGTTTATGTGCTTCCTGTTGTGCAGGAAGCACTTTTATTAATAGTCTTAAACCAGCTTTATTAAGAGATGCTGACATCTTGTCTTGTTATCCAGCTCCCTGTCATGAGCTTTTGCAGGGCCAGGTTTTTGCTCTGTTTCTGACTAATGACAATTTCAGAATAGGTTTGAGAAAATAACCTTTTAAGATGAGTAGACAGCCAGAAGTGAGGGCTCACAGCACCTGAGAGCTCTCCATGTTGTTTTTGCATGAGCCTTATGTGCAAGAGCCTGTAATGCCTTCCTAGGACTATGATAGATTGCCAATAGTTGGATAAATTGTGGTCATGTGACATGAAATCTTTACTGATTTCTGGTGCATGTCTTTATAGTGCTTTAATTCAAAGTCTTCCTAAATCACTGTTGCATACACTTGGGAATATACATTAATTATTCAGATCCTACTAACTATAAGATGCACTGTCCAAATATGCTGCAATTTTACTGAATAAGATTGACTGAGTCTGAGTTTCTCACTCACTGAATCAGTGTTCTGGTGTATGTTGTAAAAACAAATTTATTTCTACGTGGGCTTCCCCATTGTATAAAAGAGAAAAAAAGGAAGAGAAAAGGTACTGTTTGCTTAGAAACAGCACTGTGTTAAGATTCAGCTGAGGGATGATTCTGGTTTTACAAGTTTTAGAAATTAATTTGGGTTAGGAGGAATTGAAAAAATCTGATAACTGCATAAAGCATACAGTTGATGCCACAAGTACTTACTCATTTTTATACATCATGATACATGAGGCATGACAACCTTTTACCCTGTTCATTAATGACAGACAGTTCTGACATAGCTGTATGATAAACATACGTATAGCTTAGGCAAAACACAGCCTGGCAGGATTAAAACAAAAGTCCTGTGATAGTAGGCATGAGGCAATGAAAATTAGAGTCTATTATTTAAAATAAATTTTCTTTTGCTCTCCATCGTTTTTCTTGATGAGTATTTGAAGTTACGGGCTCTGTATTTTTGGTACTGAATACAAGTATATTATGAGGCTCAGGCTGTCCAAGCAGCTGGGAGTCTCACCAGATAGACCCTCTTCACTCTGCATTTCCAGAGTGCAACTCCCTCACACCCCGCAGGAGAAAGAACTCAATGGCTGTACTGGTAAAATTTACCAGCTTAAGAAAGGATTGAAAAACAGGATACAAAATACTAGGGAATAATTCTGACCAGCAGGCAGACAGTAATTTCCACCTGTCTGCATCTTTTGATTACCTTGATGCTGCCTCAGGGGTAAAAACAGCAAGTACTTGGGTGAAAAATTAATAATTTCATTTTTTTTGGTGATCATAATGCTTGCAGGAAGCACAGAGGCCATTGTTGCTATTGTATTCCCAAGGGTTCAGAAATTTCCTGACATTGCTTTGGTGCTCAGTCTCAAGCAGGGAGGGGAAAGCTCCAGGACTATGAATTTCCTTTGATTAGTAGGGAGGAACCCTGTTTTCCATCGCTACATGAGTTAATGATTTAGCTACCCATTTATCTAGCCTCTCGATTTTGTTGCCTAAAGGCAGATTGTGTGAATCCACTTTCTGCTCCATTGTTTTGTGCTGTTCTGACAGATTAGTGATTAGAGTTTCACTGTAGATCATTAAATGAGCTGCGATGTGTGCAGCAGGTGAGTTTGACATTTGGGTATAATCTTATGACAGCACTTATGGAAACAGCATTTGTGGAAATTAGCTTTTAGAGAATACAACCCAGAGGATCTTAATTACTATCATTTGCTATAAAAGATGTTCATATTTTGCTTTTTTAATAAATTAGTTGGCTGAGAACTTCTTTTGCCATTCAGTTTTCCTCATAGCCTTTATCTTGATCTGGAAATACAGCATCATATTATTAGAATGCCTTTGTGACTATTAGGTTATTCGGTTTGTACTTTAAAATACAGGAAGACAAGAAAAATGTGGAAGAGTGACTAAGAAAGGGAAAATAGATTAATATGCAGAATTGGTTTTAGTGGGAATAGTCACCAAAGCCTTGATGTGAGGTATTCTCCTGGGCTGGGGGAAGCAATATATTAAATAGTGAAAAAAATTTCTTTATGGCTTTAAGATAGCTTTTCAGAGCATGCACCCAACCACAGATGTGTCTCTGCCTATGTGCTGGGAGCCGCAAGGGAATGAGGGCACAGTCTGCAATGAGATAAGCTGACCTAGGAGTTGTAATAACAGGCTTATAAAATAGACTACTAGCTTCCCGACAGAAGGAATAGCAAGGTAGCTGTTTTGCAAACTGTAATTATTTGTCTTGATTGCTGCCAGATCACTGCAGCAAGGGTCTGATTTACAGGCTATGACCAGCCTATGCTTATTTTCCCAGTCATGTAGGAAACTCCTGTGTCAATTGGTCTCTGAGTACATTGTCAGTTTCTACTTTTCCAGCTAATGATTAACTAACCATCATTAACAAGGAGGGCAAAGCCATGATACAAGATGCCTCTCATGTTCCAGAATAAAAGCTAATTATCGAAGAAGTTCAGGAGGGAAAAAAAGCCCAACCCCCCCAAAAAACTGCTAACCTCTCTTCTTGCTACAAGCCAAACTATCAAAGAAATGGAAAAGATAAAGCTGGGAGCCTTTCAAAAAACTATCTAGTCTTCTGCCTCCAGGAAGGATCAACTATGTGGTTGTCATTTCTAGAAGATATTTGTAAAACATGCCCTTTAAACCTTTCACTTGCAGCTTTCACTGCAAGAGTTCATCTTTGTCTATTGGCAGACTTCCAATCTTCTCTTTCCTTCTGATGAGAAAGATTTTCTTAAAGTCTTTACTAAAATCATGAGGCGGTTTAAGATAATTGCTTACTATCCACAACTCTGGAGCAACTTTTCCGTGATTTAAGATTGTTATCCTGTTCTCTCTTCTCTAGACTAAATGACCCTGATTTTTTCCATGTTAATGTGATAAGTACCTTTCCTATGTCTTCCTTTTTTATTTTTTTTTTCTTTTTCCTACTTTGTTTTCCTTTTTTCTCTCCTTTCTGGACTCCAAGGCTTCAAGGTATAGTTTTCTCTTTTTTGGGTATGACAGCCTTTTCTGTGTCACCCCCAATGTCACTTCCTTGTTTTGGAGCAGCAGGGCATTGCTGATGCATCCTCAGACCAATGAAGCCTGTTGCTCGATTCCTTTTTATAGAACTACTGACTAGTCAATAATTTCCTAAATTAATATACGCGGTTGGTTATCTCTACCCAGAGAAAGAACTTTACCCTTACCCTTAACAAACTGTTCCTTTTGTATTCAGCACTGTTATGTTCCAGCTAATCAGAAGCTTTCTGAATTGTTAATCTTGTTTTTTGATGTTACTGAGACCTCTAGTTTATTGTCTCCTGCAAATTTAATATGGGTCTATAGTTTGAGTCACTAATGCAAATACTGAATGAGAAAATTCTACGGAATATCACTCGATAGATTGTTTCATTGACAGGTGAATTCTGAGTGCATGTTTTGTCCCAGTTTTGCATTCATGTAACCCTCTTTTTTGTCCCCCAACTTGCTTACAATTCTGCTCTGTCAGACAAGATCCTTGCTCAATTCAAGAAAAATAAGAGATTGCTCTTTTCCTAACAAGAAATACATTACATTAACTACTGCTGTCATTAATACAAGATCACATTACATATGTCAAAAATTGATGCAACACAGGACTACTCTTTAGTGGTTCAATGCTAATTTTGATTACTTATGGGCACTGGGTTAGGAAGTGATGCTATAGTACAATGCTGTACTAACCTTTTGCTTATGACATCCTGACCTACAGAAACTCTGCCTCCTCTAGGAAGGAAGAGGGGTATGTAGAAGATGTAATGCCTTTGGAGACATAGCCATTTACTGGTTTGCAGCTTGGTCAACAGGACTTCATTTCAGAAAGTCATCACAAAGAATGGTGAAATAAAAACCATTCTGAAGTTCATAAAAAAGTATTTCCTGCTAGGTGGCAAATCCTTGCATTCATGGAATGAAAGGAAAACATTGTTAAATTCTCGAGTTCTGTAAAAAGTTTCTGTAAAAAAAAGTGAAAATTAAATTTAAAAAAATATCCCTTTTATGAAAGAAGTAAATAACTACAAAAGTTTTGTGCATCAGTTCACCAGAACTTTCTAATGAAGTTAATTGTATCACACAAGTGATTTACTTGCTCTTCCTCTCTGTTTCTCATTTATTGTATCTATGGAAAGGCTTGGGGATGTGTGGGCTTTTTGCATCTCTGTGTGCACTTTTGGGAAGAAGACACAGCAACAGGCAGGCGCTAATTTCTGGGTTAAGGTTATGAAATAAAATAATGAGAAATGTTCTGAAACAACTCACCATTATGTGAGGTCTTCCTTATTAGCTCTTTGTAAAACTAGCCTCTTAAAACTGCCAGAATGGGGGGCGAATTTGCATACATCCCATATCTAAATAACCTTAAGTGATGCTTCTGTGATCTAGTGTTCTAAATTTCACCTGTAAAGAACAAAAACTCAAGCCAGACTTTTCAGGATTCCCTTAAGAACAACTGGAGATAAGGATCAAAGCTCTGTTGAATGGACAACCAAATCTTTAACAAAGTCCACTGAGTAGTGAATCCTCTTCTTGAGTTTTACATACCTGATGCTCAGGAAATCTGACTGGGTTTGTCTTGTGCTAAGCAGCAATGGTTTTAATCTCAAAGAAGGGAGATTCTATATTTGAAAAAAGAAAAAAAACAACCACAAGGTGGTCAGACTGACAGAGGAGCAAGGGCCCAGGGAGACTGTGAGAAATCTGTCCTGGGAGGTTTTCAAGACATGACTGGATGTTGTCTGATCCTGAGGTCTCAGTCTGAATAAGTGCTGACAGAGGTGTGAGCTGGAGGTTGGGCTAGAGGCTTTCCTTTGTCTCTTCCAACTGCAATTACCAATTACTCTGTGAGTCCATAGGAGTAGACTCACAGGAAGATTTGAAACCCAGTATGTATTATTGAAAAGTATACAAATCACTGCTTAGTACTTGTGAAAAATCTGTGGGAAACCAGTAGGATGGTATTTTTTTATCATGACTGATAAATTTTTCTGTGTATTCCCACTGCCCCCATTGATATCATTCCATTTAAAATTTTCCAGTCATGAGGTCACCACTGCTGCCTGAACCAAGTGTATGCACCATGCTACACCAAAAGCAAATGATGAAGGAAAAAAGCACAGATAAACGTTCTCTCTGAAAAACATTTTCCAGACCATTCAAATAAGAAACACATCACAATGGGGGAGAAATGGACAAGTTTGCAAACTATTTGCTAAACAAAGCAGAGGCTAAATTCTTTATGAATAGGATTAATAATTAAATAGTCAGCTTTAGTTTTAATTTCCTTTCCCCCTGCTGCATTACTGTGCTTACTAAATCATTTCAGAATATAGGTTCCCAGGTGGCCTGCTTTTTCCACCCCTGACAAACCTCTAAACATCAGAGGAGGGACAGGCCATCTCTTTGGAGACCAGGTTCATTACCTATCTTTGGAAAAGCACCATTCCCTAGCTTGCTGCTGTAGGAGACACAGTTGGTGTTCCTATAGTGAACAGCAACAGTGTGAAATAGCTTTGACAGCCCAGCAGTACACAACTACAGAGTGTAACATAGTTGAGCAAGGAAAGGGGGAAAAACAGGTGAAGGGAAGGTAAAAATGAAGTGGTATTTGCTAACAAAAACTTCCTTCAGTTTCAGAAATAATCCAAACACAGGAATGACCAAGGTTTCTTGATGGGAAAATAGGGTGGGAAAGGAACATTAAAAAATGCAGCAAAATTAAGAGCAAAGAGGTGACTGCTATGTGTTTGGATGTAAAAATAAAATAAAAATTTAAAAAAAAAGATCCTGGAAACTTTCTTTCTGAAAAGTGGACTTTTTGCCAAACAGAAAGGAACTCTAATGTCTGCAGCATCCTGTGTGACTTGGAAACTCAATTTTACAACACAAATGAGCTTTGTGGTGCTTACGTGTTCATTTCACTTAACAATATTCTTTTATTGTATCTGCGTATGAATTTTCAGTGACATTTCTATATTCATAGGAGACTGAAAGAGAAAACATCTAAATTGTTGCACACAACACAAAGCACTATTTACCTGTGGCTGGGAATTAGAGGACTGGGGGAAGGCAGGGGAATGCTGTTGTGACTCACCATGCAATCAGTGACATAGACGTTTTGCTTGGACAGAGTATACTAGAAATAGGCTGAAGGGAGCTGGAAGCATTTAAGTAACAGGGAAATGTGTCTGTTCTTGTCCATTTCATTCATTCTGTTCCATTCCCTCTAAACCAAGACATTTTTTAGCCTGTTAATCTGTCTGAATACCTGACTCCTGTCCCCAGCCATTCTGATTTAGTCAATCTAAGCCAGTCAGTCTAAGCTATTTCCCTGTCTTAAATCCTCAGTCATTTACCATTTTCCTTCTTCTTTTTTTTTTTTTTTTTTTTTTTAAATTGTCCTTGATTCCAGGATTTCTGGATATTCCCCTTACACATTTTTGTTCCTATGTCTTTTCTGTTCTTCTCCAAATACCAGTAGCTGTACAACTACTCAGTATCCCCAGCTGACAAAGTCTTTCCACCCCTAAACTATTGAGACTATTACCTGCCCCAGACTTGGTAGCTGAATTTAAAATAGAGTTTGGTCTCTCCTTCATGTTGAGCCAAGAGGAAAGGGGAATCTTTTGCTGGGCCTTGTTTCTTCTCTTTTCTCCCAGTCTCTGCTCTTTAGAAAGTGACATGAATTTAGCATCTGAATGGTTTTAATACTACATAACCTTTTTGCACTACATAATCATATTTGTCAATACCTTATACAGATTGCATATTGTCACTGCAGATCCTCAACCAGCTAGAAGGAGCCTTTTACTGCTTCAGCTCTCTGCATTTCATCCATTCTGCAGATAAAATTCTACTGAGTTCTTATATCTGTTTTCTTCTTAAAATGACAGGAAAATTTTAAGGATGTAGGTTTAATTTTTGAGCTGGAGTCTAAATTATGGCTCAGATTCATTCAGTAGAAAGGGAATTCCTGTGGAGAGCACAGAGGAATTGATAGGAGCACCCTGAGTCTCTGGTACATTTTCTCTGCTCCTTCCACAAACCAGGATCCTGATGCAGGAGTCCACAAGCCCTCACAGGCCTCACTGAAGAAGTGCTCAGAAGATAACTGGACAGCTCTCTAGGCACAGGACATTTCTTCATCTTGAACAGGAAGCGGCAGTCTTTTCCAAAATGACACCCTTTTGGTGTCACCAGAGGTTGGCATGATTCGTAGCATTGATTTTCCTTCTCACAGTGATGATTTCTGAACTGCTCTGTCCAAGAAGCTGGGTTCAAATTTGCTGGAGATGAATGAGGAAGTCCTATTGAAGTAGTCTGCAGGCCTCTAATCATATGAGAATCTTACTTTAGAGCAGACAAACACTGTCAGTCCCCATAATGAGGAGGAACTGACCAGAGGGATTGCTGGCTGCTCAACAGGATCAGAAAACAGAAGATGTGGCTGTACCATAGGTGCCTGCAGGAGTCAGAGAAAGGGTTAGGTGTACAGCTATGGGTGGTTATTCTTGAATTGACCCTACAGAATACTCCAGGGCTGATTTATTAGTGCCTTGGTGTATTATTCATAGAGAAGGAGGTAAGAGGAGGTCTTCAACACAAGACAAGGTCCTTGTGCCCTGAAGAATCCTTCTCAGACACTGTTTCTTGGTGGTATTTCTTCCTACTCCCTGTAGATGTTCTCCATATTTGCCATTATCTCGTGTCTGTAAAAAGGAAGTGATTTTTGTTTTGGCTTGGTTTCGTTTTTTAAATTTATTTTTGGTAATAATAGTTCTAATTGCTGTATTCTCATTAGGGTCTTGAAAATGTCCACGTGCTCTACTGGATGTCCAGGGCAGTGTTGGTAGGTGCCAAGTCTCAGATGTGACTCCACTTGCCTCCAAATACCAACAGGCTCACTGGCTCTTGCTTCTTGCCTCTGGGCTGGCCACTCAAACGTATTCAAATTCATAGGAATTTGTGACTTATTTTCTGAAACGATGCATTTAGGGAAGGTGGCATTTCAGAGAGGACAGGCTTCAAGATGCCAAAGGTGCTTTTGAAAATGTTTACCACAGTTTGTGCTGTACTTTGCATGTGTGCATTGTGATCCAGCTACAATGTCTTCCTGCTTCTGACTGACCTGTGTGCAGGCTGGGATGCTGCCAGACTACTCGCTCGTCCTGTTGTGCCGTTTGGCAGACACACTCTCTGGAGAGGTGCAGAGACAGCTGCGGGGGGCTGGGTGGTTGGCTGGCTGGTGAATTCACTATTTTTCTATCTCCTGTGAAAGTGCAGAACTGCAAGAAGATGCCCTTCACCTCTGCCTCTACCCTTCCCTCACACCCAATGGTTTCCAGCTTTTTCCTGTGGCACTGGTGCCCATGTGGGGTGGCTGGGGAGAGTTCTTGATGAGGAGGCTGGGGGCTGCCCTTGGCCAGCCACAGCTGGTTTCACCAAGTTGCAGACACTTCTAGATGTTTCCAGCTGCTCCAAGGACAAGGTGAGCACAGCCCAGCCCCTCAGCCATGGGTGCAGCTGCAAAACATATGGAAGAAACAGCAAAACCACTGGATGAACAGAGGAGTGAGGGAAGAAGAGTGAGGGACAGGACGGGGAAGAGCAAGGAGGGGGAGGCAGTCTGAGCAGGGCCTGGGGCTGGAGCAGATCTGCCCTGCCACCTGCGGAGAGCCCATGCTGGGGCAGGGGAGAGCGTGAGGGTGCTGAAGAAACTGTGTTGAGCGTAGCCTGTCCCCTGCAGTGCTCTAGGTGTAGGGGAGCCTGCAGTGAGGTGGGGCAGTTGGGCCTTGGGAAGGCCCTGATGGGGAAGGGAGTTGGTTTGGGGTTTATCTTTGTTTCTTACTACCTGAATCGATTTTAACTGGCAGTAAATGAAATCGATTTTCACCAAGTTTGACTTGCCTGCAAGAGTAGCTGGCAAGCAATCTCCTTGCCTTTATCTGAACCCAGAGGCTTCCTCATCCTGTTTTGCCCCCGTCCTGCTGAGTAGTGACTGGCAGAGCTGGATGGGAGTCTGACCTTTCATCAAGATGAACCCTCCACAATCTGTTGCCTGTTTTCTAGAAGATGTCCTGTGAGACTTCTGCACTGTTACCTGTGGTTTAGAAGAACTGAAATTGGTGGCCCAAATAAGTGTCCTTCACTCCAGTCTTTCTGGTGGTTTGGGATGTGGCAAAGTTTGAATACCTTGCATCGGGAGATAGACTCTTCTCGGTACTTAGCTGCTTATTAGCTGTTTTTCTAGTTAACTTTGGCACCACTCATATTCGAGAGAGTGTATGAAGATATGATCAGAATTTAGCTCTGATTTTCCATCAGGGGAAGAGATGAAATAAGAAACTGCAAACCCTAGAGCTGAATCTGCAGAGAGAGACCAATGGCAGTAGTATGTCTGACAGAATAGCTGTTGTTCTAACCTCATTAGGCAGCTGGATTTTATATCAGCTTATAAATTGAAGCATTTCCAGTAAGTGATGCTAGATACTGCATAAATACTTCATCAATTAAAGGCAGCTTTTGATGCCTGTAAGCCCAAATATTATACTTCACACCATTAAAATCCTCATTTATGACCTTTGCAACAGATAAGTCAAAATATCATCATTCATTTGATGGATTTTATTATTATATCATAATATGTAAAATTACTGTGGGAAGATGTTTGCTCTGAGTCACTTGAAGATGTACACAGTTAGAAAACCAAGAGCTTCCGGCAGCTTGGACAAGAAACAACTCTTGTGTGTCCATTATTTTCAGGAAGTGAGTGCCATGTGTGCACAGAACAGTGTTTTATATACAGAGCTGTCACATAGCTGAAAAAGAGGAGGAATTAAATCACATTTAACTATTGCGTGTGTTTGTGTCACAGTGTTTACAAAGAACAGCTTAAGCTATCCTAAAGGCTGCTCAGCTCTGTTACTGGCATAATAAACGCTCAGTGGCTATGAGAAAAAGGATAATTATGTGGCTCAAGTCTAAACAAAGTGGCAGCAGAGCAGTACTTCCAATGAAGCCATTAAGAATAAAAGGGTGAGAGGGAAATTCTTCTTGTTAGGAGCAAAGAAGGGTCAAGGTAGTTTTGAGAATGTCAGGTGTAGCAATGACTTTAAGCAAAAGAAGGCTGCAGAATAATTACTTTGCACTGTACAGAGGCTTGTAGCTTTTATTTTACATCTTAAGGATACATGTTATGAGAGTTATTTGCATTTAACAATGCTCCAGTTTGTCATTCAAAGCTGATTGAAGTCAGTCTACCATGAATCTACTTTACAACAGGTTCCATTTATGTACAGTTCATGGACACGAGTAGTGTTAAAGGCACCATCAGGTGTCACAAAAATTAAGTGCCTCCTGTAGCAATGCATCTCTGAATGTTATTTTTATTTGTAGTGCTTTCTATTCAGCAAATACAGGTTAAAAACTGCACTGCAGTTGCATGTTATTTTATTGCAGGAGCTCATGAATTTGTGTTGTGTTATCATCTTGCAGAATCTGGAGAAATTAGAATTTATTCAAATATCACACTTTTGCACTCCGCTTTCTTTAAAACAGCAGCCGGGGGTTTGGGCAGATTGAGCATCAAGAACAGGATTCTTCCTTGCTGTGCTAAACGTGTTACCATGCATTGCTCACACATCTTGAAGTGAGGTTTCTGACCTCCTCTGCCTATCATAGTGTGTTGTGCTGGAGGACTTTTGCAGAGGTTTCCCCCATCTTCATGTAAAGTGCTCTTCTGACACCTCAGACACCCATTTTAAGGAGAACAAGAAAATATTTTTTCTTTCCCACGTGTCTTCTGCTTAAATAGTTCTTGCCCCTTCTGTCAGGCTCTATCATCTTTTTAATGTTTCCACATCTGGTTTTAGAATAGCACATACTTTTTTTCTGAGCCAGCCCTTTTAAAAAGTGTTACTGAACTGAACTCCCTGTGCAGTGACCTGAGCAGCTGGGTATGTATTTGTTATCTATTGAATCACAGAATCATCCAGGTTGGAAAAGACCTTGAAGATCATCTAGTCCAACCATTAACCTAACACTGACAGTTCCCAACTACACCATATCCCTCAGTGCTAAATCGACCCTACTCTTGAACGCCTCCAGGGATGGGGACTCCACCACCTCCCTGGGCAGCCCATTCCAAAGCCTAACAATGAATGATGAACATGCTACAGAGATTTTTACCGTTAATGAGGAGCAGCCCCACTACAGGACTCTCTTCTTCAAATTCACATTAGGATCTGCATATGAATTGGCAATGTTCCATGGACTTAATAGATTTGTAGATTTTAGGGCCAGAAGGAGCCATTACTGCGATCAGCACGTTTGGCTTCCCATGTAAAATAAACCTCAGAATTTCACCAAGTGATTCTTGTGTCAAGTCTGATGACATTTACTGGAACTAGAGCATATGTTACAGAAAAATACCTGCTCTTGTTTTTTAAAAGATCAGACAATGGGCTTTTCTCCATGGTCATTCCATTTAATTGTACTAGTGGTTAATACACTTCTCTGTTAACAAAGATGTATGTGATACACAATTCAAATTTTCCTTACTTGAAGTGACTGTTTCCCATGTGCTTTTGTCAGTCAGGTAAGTATCTGAAGTTTTCTTATACAGACACCGGGGCCAGGGTCTAGTCACTTCTGGCCTTGTACACATTTCATGCCAGTTGAAGAAGCTGACCTATTCTGTTGCATCTTAAAAAATGCTAAATTACATATACACAGAGAAGTAAAATTTATACCTGTTAAGAAGGCAAGCCCCAAAATGCACTCAATTAACTTTGTAGATGGAAGTAAGACTGATGTGTATTGTCTGTGTGGACTCATTTCGTGAGAGTGAGTTTATCTGAGAGCCTCATGTGCTTCACACTTAGCTTGACAGTTTATGTACCTTTGTACCGATCCATGGCAGAGATACATATCAGTGAAGTAACACAGTTATTTGCTAACCGGTTTGACTGACAAGTCAAGCTCCAGTTAGTATAATTTCAGACTGTCTTCATTCTGAAAGGACAATATTACAAAAATGACTGTTGAATTACATGGTCTCTATTTCTGTCTTGTAAATGTCTATAAAAAACATCTTGAAGAGTTTGGATTCAGGGCTGGAGCCTGGGGCATGCAGTTAAAGGAAGACAGTGCTAAAGGGGACAAGGCTTGTGACAGAGGGGAGATTTGTTTCCTGGTATAACTTTGGAAGGGACATATTTACTTGCTGGAGGAAAAAAGAGCCTTGGGGACTGGATGGCTTGATAAAAACTAGAGGAGGGTGAATTCAGCAAGAAACTTGGGGGTTTCCTCAGGCAGCTGACTGGTGGCTCCTGAGGGCTCCTGAGGCAGAGGTAGCTCTTTGTGTAAGAAGCTAGAGGGTGTCAAATCCCAGAAAGGAAAAGAATGGGAGGCTTGAAACTAAGGAGAGTCTGGAGATGGAGGAGTACAGAAGATGCAGCTGAAGTTATGTTAGCTTTTAGTTTATCAATTTATTTCAACAAACTTTAAAATTGATTTTATTTCCAGCCACAGGTGGGATACTGTGTTGCATTTGTGAAGGTTGCCTTTATCTGCAGCTCAAAGATTCTGTTAAATTAGCATATCTGTTGGTAATGAAAGCTGCTTAACTTTTCATTATCGTGCAGATTTTTTGGTTTTGTTTTGTTTTGAATTCGGTAGGAAGTCAAAGGTACACATGGGAAAATTCTGCTCCAGTTGCATGTGGGTAAATCAGGAGTAAAGTGAGTGATTCAAGCTGAGTTAGTGAGATCATAATCAGTTTTTAAAATAATACAAATTAAGGAAACAGTGGAGACATGTGGGATGATGCACTCATGGGAGACTTCCAGTGTTTTAGGGGTCATGCCACAGCTTTACCTTTTTTCTGAAGTCATTATCTTATTATAGGTGCTAAAGAAGGCCTGATGAATTTTGTGAATATCAGTGTCAACTGTGAAGAGTAGAAAAGGGTCGCAGAGGTAGGACTGGGGGCATATCCAAACTTAAGACTCCTTAAATTTTTGAACTTGGAAATGTTCCTCTATCTTACAGGTTGTGTATACAAGTAACAGTTTGAAGCTGGAGTGGTGTCAGCTATGTGTCAGTCACTCAAAAATATTTCCTGCGGTAAACTTCAGTATTTTGTATTCAGTGGATAAAATAAAAATGAGTTTTCATGGTCTTACTGATGTTGATGTAAACAAAAATGTGAACTAGTGGAAGATCAAGCAATGCACACATCTCTTGTGGAATTGAGGACAGGAGAATTGCATGCGTGGGTGTGTGGGTTAGTGTCCAGGGTGGGAGGAAGAATAACATTTTACATGCTGTAAAAATTTAGATCACAGAAAAACAAAATCATTTTATGTTGTCAAATTACTGATATGAGCAGGGACTGTCAGCATCTGTTTAGTGTGTATGTGATTGTAATGGCAGCTGGTGACCGTGTAGGGCATCAGTTTCTTTTGCATTTATTTACTTTGAGAATTGCCTCCACTGTTAAGATAAGAAGAGGGCTTTTGGGCCAGGCAGACAGCTTCTGTTTGTTCTGTGACACTCCACTTAGGTCTAGCTGGGCTGGGAAATTTTTAATGGGCCTCCTATATAAGATTGACACAGAAATAACCTAAAGGCAGGAATTGTAGTAATGATAGTAATGTACATCTACTGGGATGTTCCAGAGAGTGTTCAGTGGGAATGAGTGGTATGGGGGATGTACTGCTTCTCAGGTACAGAGGATTCTTTAGATCTGGGATATGAATTCAACACTCTGTTTTTCTTCATCTGGGAGACCATTCTCCTGCTCCCAGTTACTGAGTAGTATCCTTTTGTTATCAGATGAATTTTACATGTTGCATGCATAATCAGGTTTAAACATAAGCAAGTGAAAATAGTTGGGACTTGTCACTATCCAAATTTTGTAGTTTTTCTTAGACAGCACACAAATCCCCTGTCATTAATGGAAACAACATTCAATAACCTGTGCTGAGAAACCTTCCTTTTGCTAAATCAAAAAATGGAAGTTGTAAAACATCAGAATTACAGTGATTTGTGCCATGTTAATTTGCTTGTCCGGTGCATTTTATATTAAGATGTTGCTATATTATTACATCATAATGATAGTCCTGGTTTTTTGTTTTGTGTTTTTTTTTTTTTTTTAATTTTGCAAAGGAGATAGATGATACCAGTTCAGCTAGTTCAACTGCAGTTTAAGGTAATTCTTTGAGTATATTGTTCATGTAAACTCTGGTTCTTTGTTCATCCAGCAATGGGGCTATGCCTCTGTGGTGGTATGAAAGGGGACTTATCTGTACCAGAAACCTGCAACACTGAGTCTCTTCCCCTCCAGTTTGATATGTTTAATATATGACATTTCATACCTGCTTGCTCCTAATGTTTTCTCTCAAAGCAGACTCAGCAAATACAATCTTTTCTGCTCCTTTAGATGAAGAATAACCAAAAACAGAGGAGGGGAAACAAGAAGGAAGGAGAGGAAGTTTTATGCAGCATGTGTTAAGATTCAAGCCTGTAGTGAATAATACTGTATAATTCTTAGCACACATTTAAATGAATCCGTGGTGGAAATCTGAGTTTTGTATGGCTATTGAACCTGTTGTAATTATATGGGATGTTAAATACACACAAAAGGAATTAGCATAAACTGACAAAAGGACCCCAGTTTTGATCAGTTTTGCTTTGGATTAGCAAAATGCATTATATTTTCACCAATGGTAAAGTGTACTTCTGATTAAGTCAATTAGCGCTATTAAGACAGATAGTTCTGTGAGAAAAAACAGTCATCAGGAACTGAAGAACTAATGGACTACTTTATGAAAGTTCATAATGTCAATAGGGAGGTTCTTGTGTGACAAAAAAAGGAGTTCAAGCTAGCAATTGCCATGATGTTTCTGAGCCCAAAAATAGTTTCTCAGTTTCCACACTCAGCATCAATCCATTCACACAGCAGGCTGCTCAACAATTGAAAGATACGTTTAAAAATTTCTAACAGCTGTTTCATGGAAGTGTAGTGGTCACTGGCTGACTTGAGCTGTCTGACAGGGGGACAAGGTGCTGAGAACTGCACTGCCAGTTAGATGTCACCAGCCATACACAGAAAGCTCAAAAGATTTTATACGTCAGTAAGACTTTCAAGGTCATCTTTTCTCTCCAGTTGCTTGAAAGGGTTGCAAGTCTTTAAATTGTCTGAATTTCTTGTGGTAGGTTATACCAATTTCTACTATGCATTTGGGCAGTTCTGGTTTTTACATTGTAGAGGTTTTCTGGTTATCTAGTTTTTAAGCTCTGCACTCTCCTCACTCTCTTACGTTTAAGGCTAATTTCACCTTGGTCCCTTTCCTGTTATTTTCAAAGTTGTTTTTTCAGTTCTTATCACTAAATTTTTTTTTGCCTCATGGCAGGACAGGCCTAATTTTTTTTATACATTCCTGACTATTCTTGTCCTTTTTATTTCACAGACTTTACGTACTTATAGCTTCTTTGGAACCTTTGTAACAAAAAAGATTGTTTAAAAAAATAGTAATTTCATTAGCAAGTGGAGAAAAGTATCCAAAAGCATGGGATCTGAAACACGGCTGGCTCAACAGTGGCAATTCTCTTTTCATGAAAACCTTTTGAGGACTTGAAATTTGAACAAATCCACAGCCTTTCCAAGGTTGTAGTGTCCATTGTTGGATTCAAAAGGTTGGGTTTACAAATGTGCTTATGCTTTCTAGACAGTCTGTGCAGGTTTACTGGTTTTGGCTGGGATAGAGTGAATTTCCTTCATAGGGTGCTATGTTTTGGCTTTGTGACCAAAACAGTGTTGATAACACACCAATGTTTTAGTTATCACTGAGCGGTGCTTGCACAGCGTCCAGGCATTCTCTGTGTCTCACGCTGCCCAGCCAGTGAGCAGGCTGAGGGTGCTCAAGAATTTGTGAGGGGACACATCCAGGACAGCTGACCCCAGCTGACCAAAGGGATATCCCATACCATATGGTGTCGTGCTCAACAATAAAAGGTGGGGAAAGAAGGAGGAAGGGAATGCTCAGTTATGGTGTTTGTCTTCCCAAGTAATTTATGTGTAATGGAGCCCAGCTTTCCTGGAAATGCCCGCTGATGGGAATGAGTGAAGGATTTCCTTACTTTGCTTTGCTTGTGTGTGCAGCTTTTGCTTTACCTAGTAAACAAATATCTCAAACCATGAGTTTTTCCACTTTGCCCTTTTGATTCTCTCCCTTATCCTGCTGTGGGTGGAGTGAGCGAGAGGCTGTGTGGGGCCTAGCTGCTACGGGAATTAATCCACAAGAGCAGATTTTATCAAACTGCCACAACAGAATCTATTGAAATTTATATGGCTTTATGGAGTGTCTTATTCACTGAAACATTAGGAAAAAATTTTTTTTGAATCTTCAAATTCATGCTTATTTTAAAGCACTGTTTTACATACTTATTTTAAGTCTTTTTGGCTCATGATAATATCTAAAGAAGGGGACTTGTTTTACATTACCTCAGCCTGATTTTTCAGCATCTATTTAAAAAGCTTTTTCCCAACAAATGCCTTGTAAATTGGTTGTTTTCCCTTGTTTTTCTGAAGGTTTTCCAGTTCTTGTTAAGCAAGTTTTACCAGTCAGCAGGAAATGGCAGTCAACACTTCTGTCTTTGACTCTTGACAAGTGGCTCTCAAGTGATGGGGCTGTCTTGAACAGCAGTTCTCCTTTCTGCCTGAATTTATGGAAATGCCTCTTGGCATAAATTAATATAATCATTCAGGAAAGGCAGTCCTAGTAACAGGCCAAGGTAACATAAATTCCCACAGGACATTTTCGTCAGTTAAAATGTAACACTCGATAGATGATAATTATATATAAAACAATAATATTCTAGGGTACCTATTTCTAAATGCTTTGGATCAGCCATGCAGGCCAGTGGAAGACATCAGTGTTTCCAAGGAGAAACAGGTCCTTAAAGACAGCTTAACCTAAAGGGTCAAAATGAAAAGGCAAAGTGAATAGTTTCAATTTATACCATTTTAAGTTTCAATGTTGGAGGCACCGAAGCAAGACTTCAGTGGTAAAAAGATCCTCCCTATAATGCAGAAGACTCATCATGGAAATGAATTTGATTTTTGCTGATTTTCTGGACATCTGTAGATCTGTCATTAACTATTTTATCATTGCTCATAAAGAGAATCTTATTTTCCTTAGTTCTTCAAACAATCTTTCTCTGTTTATTTTACTGTTTATAACTCTACTTCTTACATTTAGCTAGATAACATGGTGATTTGTCTTTTTGGTTTGTTGGTTGTTTTCCCCAGATCTATGTGGCCTTTTTAAAAATATATAATCTGATAGGAGTTGGATTGATATATAAGAAAGCTAGTCTCAGTACTTTATTTTGCACCTCTCAAATTACAGACAAGACTATTTTAATATCATTTCTTTACTCCTCTGTGCTTCTCAAGCAGCCCTGTAAAGGCTGGATAGCTGAATTGCAGTTTATTTAAACTGACATATCTACACTGATATCCAAAGGATTCGGGTTCTTCTATGTCTCATTCTGAAGCAAAAAAAATTCTAGCTTCCTGCAGGTGTGGTTGAGAGCTGACTGCAATTCCAGGATTTGTGATATTCACCAGAAGCAGATATGCCCTAAAAATTAATTGCTGATTTTTTTCTGATTGGGATAAAAAATCTCTGTGTTAGAAAAAATATAATTTCTCAATCATATTTAATGTCTTGTGCATACTTTAATTTATTTCAAACCAAAAATTAAGGGATATCAGCATGATATATTAATGTGTGCAATTTCTTTGATATTATATGACTAATGTGCTGTCTAAAGCATATATTTTTTATGTGAAAATTCTCCCTTGTGTCATAAAAGTCACTTGATGGCATGAATAGTCATCTCAACTGAGAAATGAACATAGGATATTTCAGACAACTTATTTTACTTCTAATAAAACAAACATCTGTTTAAAACTTTAACTGTTGCCACAAATTTAAATGGATACTGATCCGTGCTCTTAGATGGTAGTTAAAAAGAGCACTGAAGTTCATATACACACCCTCCGAGTAGATGTAAATCTCAATAGTTACACTCAAGTCAGCAGAAGCATGGAGATTTATATCCACCAGAGCTATGGCCCAAAGTGTTTGCCCTGGAAAGATTGCTATTTATGGACAGTGGCATAAAGCAGTGAGAATTAAGAATGATCAGAACATATCTCTTCTATGAAAAAACAGTCAGCTGAAAGAAAAAAATGGTGTGCGGAGAAGCTAGTTTGGAACTGGACTTCTGACAAATGGTGAAAAGGCGGGCATTAATTGGAATGAGTTATGAACTAGTAAAAACCTCTAATAATGAGTCATTGAATAAGCAGATGAGATAAAATGTAGGTTGCACTGGACACTAAGGAATACTAGAAAAGGACAGAATTAGGTGTCATGTGGCACACCAGTAACCCAAGGTACTGTATGCAGCTGTGGAAGCATGATGCTCCCTGCAGGGGCAGTCTGCTGACTAGCATGCCAAAAGGACTTGTGCCACAAACAGACTTTTCTCTCCTTTTTGTCAGTTCCTATGTTACATGTCCGCTAACACTAATGGCTATTGACCTAGCACTGGAAGATAAACAAACTTATCTTCTGAATACTGTGAAAGGAAGAGAAACAGGGATAGTGATTTGTTACTATAATCATTAGACATATGAATCTGCCCTTAAAGTGTTTGCTAATTATGGACAGCATCAAGGCTTTTAAAAAGAGTGTGTGTTTTTCTAGTTTTATTTTGAGTTTTCTTTTGATAAATTTATAGCACCTACTTTTCTACATTTGTTTAAAACTTAACCTTGAAGGAAAAGTCAGTGTCAATAATACAAAGTTTTAATTTAGTTTGCTATATAAATATAGATGGAGTTCTCTTTAGACTCCTTGTAGTGATGCTTTAAAAGGCTTATAAATACCCATCATTTTTTTTAAAATAAAGTTTTTATAAATTATATTTCTGAATCCAAAGTATTCTCCCTAATTTCTCCTATTTATATTTTTTTACATTGTCTTTGCACAGTCCTACACCCTTTCAACTACAGATATTATCTTCACTATTCCACAGCACTTTTTCACAGCATGCTAACAGTTTTTCTTTCCAAACTTTCCTTATTACACTCATTGTTAGATTTTGCTTTACTGATGCTCCATATCATAGTAGAAGCAATAAATATGTTGTACAGTCATTCTGCACTAATGATACTTAAAGTGTTTTGTTTTGGTAACCATGTGGGTTACCGGAGAATGACTCAATGAAGGTAACATATTTTGCCATAAAACCTTGTGAAATAAACCCACCTTTCCCGCTCATTTCATTTATTCTCATTAGTACATTGATCATTCTTCATCTAATAATTTTCTGGCATCATGAAACCATGGCAAGGTGTTACTGTACTCTTTATAATGATCACTTTATCTAAACGTAGCAGTGTGTGGAGGACAGGGAATTTAGAGAATGTCTGCTGTTGAGAAAGTGTTAACTGTTGGAATATATAAACTGGCTTATTTATTTCTTGAATCATAGTCTGAAAATATCCAAATTTCAATATAAACTTGTATCAACAATGCAAAACCTTGCTGTGCCCGCCTGTTTCTGATTAATTTGCTTTAGAAAGAATCTAAAACTCTGGATTTCGTTCAAATGTGAAACAAACATGAAATGTTTTATGATATGGAACTTTCTCCCAGCCAGATCTGGTGAGTTGATTGGAAGGTGTCATCCTGATGAATCCAGTTTTGTACTCTTTCATTTACCCTGGGCAGTTAGAATGTATCTATTTAAAAAAAAAAAAAGAAAAAAAGTAAAGTCTGGTGCAACATTTATTTGGATGAAGTGTTGCATTTAAGTAGAGTTATATACCTGTATGAAAACAAAAGTCTTGGTGGACTGATGACAGCTCTCAAATTTACTAAAATAGAAGACATTTTTTATAACTAGTGTCTTTTTTATAAATCTAGAGTAGTTGTACATAGCCTTTTTACCTCTGAATAATCACCGAGCAGCTACAAAGTTTATTACAATGTATTGTAGAATTTCCTTCCTTTGGTTGAGAAAAAAAATCAGATTAGTGATTGGTTGCAATCACTGAAGGGTTTGTTGTTTACTCATTTATATTTTTCCCCATAAAAAAGGGATATCAATCCACTGCTAAATCTTGCAGATTAAGAATATTTTTTAATATTCTGGCATGACCCTTTTTTATGTTTAATCACTAATGTTTAATCCTCTAAACTGTGATATGAAGGAATGTGTCAGTGCTCTGTGTTTTAAAGTGTATTTTAATGATCACTTTACTTCAATAGTTGGAAAAGCATTTCCAACATGAAACTAGGAAATTTAGTAAAGAGATCTTAGATTATTTTTAAAAGTTTAAACATGCAGATATTATTACACTGGCTATTACAGCATAGTATTAGCTGAAGTATTTCTATGTCTTCTTTCTGCATTCATTCATATGTGAACCAGAGATTTGAAGTATTAGATTTTCAGTGTCAGACACTTAAGTTGTTATGGAATTCTAAACTCCATTATTTTGTGGTATGTGCCAAGCTGCCAGGCAATATAAATAGCACATATCTTGACATTGTCTTGTAGTTAATTAAACAAATCAAATGTATTTGTTGTTTCATATAAAGGTTTTTCTTATGTAGTGTATTGTTAGATAGCATCCAAAACACCATACCAAACAGCTTTTTCCCACCTCATGTACTCTGCAACAGGTTGGCTATGAATATCTTTACAGGTAATCTGAATAATCCATTCCAAATGTGCAAACACTGACAATTATAGACATGGCACTTAGGGACATAGTTAGTGGTGGATTTGGCAGTGTTAGGTTTATGGTTGGACTTGATGATCTTAAGAGTCTTTTCCAACCTAAATGATTCTATGATTCTGTGTTTTAGCTTTGAATAAACTAAATCCAGGTAACTCAACACTATATTTCCAACTTCCCTTTTCTAATGAGATTTGTATCTGTTCTAATGTTTAGTGGGCTAACTAGAAGGACTATAGAAGGACAGTAATTTATTTTAGCATGGAAGAGCTAGGTGTATTAAACAGCAGGAGACAATGTAGTAGAAAATAAATATACAGCTTTAAAATATTTAGCTCAAAAACAATCAAAACCAAACCCTGTAGAAAAACTTACACTTTTTGTAAAACTATAAATTATTCCCATTTTCCCTGAGGTACTTTTTAAAATATAAAATAATATACTTTTTCTGGGAACATATAGAATAATTTCCATAGAAATTATAGAATCAAATGAAAATTCAAGAAAATGTCAAAAAATGGTCAAAAGTAGAATGTAATTCATGTAAGTCAGCTAAAACTATAGAGGAACAAGAAGATTCTAGCCTCTTATAGATAGATTCCCCTATAGCTGGCAAAAATTACAGTAAAAAATGTTCTGTCACATTTAAAAGAACCCATTCAATTGAGCTCATTTCAGTAGAGATATTAAAGAGAGCCCACCCGATAAACTACTCAGTAATGCTTCCAATTCAATGTTATCTGAATTTGAATAGCTATCATCCATGAAATGGGAAGCTTTATTTTAGAAATGGCAATGAGAGATATCACTGGAGCAAATCCTAATTTGTGAGATGGAGTGTTACAAGATTCTACCCTTGGGATTAAAGATGTGACCAATCACAGCATGTTAAATCCAGTGAGGAAAAGGGGAAGAAAGTCCGGAATGGGAAGTACTTGCATCAGATGGCTTTTAGACTTTTAAACTGGAGGACTAAATTAGGAAGCTAGATTCCTACCCAGATTTAGCAGAGACAGTGAGCTTCTCTCAGGACATTTCTGAGTTGGACTCTGTTGCTCGTGTTTTCTGATCCTCCACACAGGAGAGTCTAATTCTGTCTATGGGCAACTGAAGAAAGATTTGGTATGTGTGACTGGATTAAAGGACATGTGAAGCCACAGCACCAAAGCCTCCTGCAGGACTGATTTGAGTTTAGTAGTCATGACTGAAATCACTAAATGATTTACCCACCCATGTGGGCGTGAAATTTCAATAGCTTGTTAAGTACTTGGGATTTTTTTTGTTTTTATTTTATTGCCTTGGAATTTGTGTTTCTCCACCTCTGTTTTCTGAATTTTCAGATTTCATGAGTCAAGGAATGCAAGAAGGAAGGAGGGAAGGGAAGGAAAGAAGGAAGGAAGTAGGCAGGAAGGAAGGGAGAGAGATGAGAAGGAAGAAGAGAGGGACAGAGGGAATGAGGAGGGAAAGGAGGAAAGAAGGAGGGAAGGAGGGAAGAAGAGAAGGAAGGAGAGAAGGAAGGAGAGAAGGGAGAGAATGAGGAAGGAAAGGAAGGAAAGGAAGAGGAAAGGGCAAAGGGGAAAGGAGGGGGTGAGGGGAGGGTAAGGTAGCAGGGAGAGGGAAGGGGAAAGGGGAGAGAAAGAGAGAGGAATAGAGGAGGGCAGAGGAGGGAAGGGGAGAGGGAAGAAAAGGGAATGGAAAACAGAGGAAATCAGTACAAAGTACAAAATCACCAGCTTTGAGCAGCTCCAGTTATTGACTTACTGACAGCATTATTTTTTTCTCAGTCTTGGTGTTATGACGCTGAGCAGCCAAGCAGAGACTCCTGGATGGGCATTTAATAAGATCCCAAAAGTGGAACTTCTATTACTGAGCATGCACGTTTATGCTGTCTCAGCTGTGAAGTTAAATTTACTAGCTTAACCCATCCTGCAGTGAACGATGTTAGCCACATGGGGGTGTGTAGAGAAAGCGATAGATGGAGAGGATGTTTAAAAAGATAGGATACTCGTGAAATCACAAGGTTTGAGATTTCCTTCCTGACTCCTGTTCATTCCCCACTGCAGCTGGAAACCAATGGGACAGCTTCTTGATGACCTCCTGCCTTTTTCTAATGAAACTGGCTGTCAGCCAGGTTAAGCTGGGCTGCCATGTGCCAGGTGAAATGTCTCAAGTCCTCAGCAGTAATCTGCAGAGCACAGAGACATCTGTGTTTAGCACTGGCAGTTTCTAGATCCCATGACAAACGAGACTCTCTACCTGAGTATTGAGGTCTCTTGAGTTTATGAGGACAAAGGGATAATCAGATTCCATCTGGAACTGTGGGGAGAGTGGAGGGAGATGCTGTCTATTTGTTGTGGCAGAGGTGGTTTAGATGAGGCTATGGCCAAGTTAAACCTCTTGTTTTACTCATTCATTTCACAGATGACTTCTAAATTATTCTTACTTTACTGGTAGTCACAGTTTGTTTAATACTGAGTTGTAAGGGAAACACTCAGTATAAGTGAAAACCTTTTGTAAATTGAGTGATGCGTTTCATGCATATGAAATAGAATTGTAAACTCAAAGGTCACTGTTTATATTGGGCAAAAAGAGACCTGATGTTGCCACCATAGGTTTCTCATGCAAAACTGATTTTGAGCGTTGCTTAGTGCAATGTTTGAGTAAACCTGCAAATCCCTCTCTTCCCAATAAATTACTGCCTCATGGGCTACTGCTGTCTGTGACAAAATTAGTACATACAAAGCTCCTTCATTAAGGCACCAAGATAGTATGCATGTAATGAAATAATGCCACATGTAAGGATCTTATTTAATGAGCTTCTATCTCCTTCTTCCATTAGTAAACCAATCTTCTGAGAAAAAAGCAGTCAGGCTTCAGAGCATACAGCAGTTTCTGAGATCTGAAAGATTGTCATCAGTAGTTGGAACACAAACATGCTTGAAATGTGCAGTGGAAGTTCTAAAATTTGTCATGGTTTGAGCTCAGAGGACCTTGCAACTGCTCACTCCCCTCTTTTCCTCAGCACTGGGAAGGAGAAAATAAAGCAAAAGTCTCAAGAATTGAGATAAGGACAGGAAGGGATGACTCCTCCATTATGGTCACAGGCAAAAGACAGACTCATTAGGGGAAGAAAAAACGTAAGTTTAATTTGGACGCTAACAACACTTACCAGACAGAGTAGGACAGTGAGAAGATTAGCACATCTTGAAAACACCTTCCCCCTACCCTTCCCTCTTCCAGGGCTCAGCTTAGCTCCTGATATCTCTACCTCCTCCACCTCCAGTGGCACAGGGTCAGGGAATGGGGGTGTGGTCAGTCCTGCCACTTCTTCCTCCTCAGGGGGATAACTTCTCGCATTCTCTCCCTGCTTCCTTGTGATTTCCCTCTCATGGAGACTGTCCTCCACTAACATTCTCTGACATGAATCCCTCCCACAGGCTGCAGCATTCCCCTAGCTGCTCCGGCATGGGTCACCCCTGCGTGTTGCAGTCCTCCCAGTGCTGAATGACAACAGTGAGGGCTTATTCTTCCCACAGAGTCCCAGCCTCCTTTGGGTGCAGCCACCTGCTCTGGCATGGGGTCCTCCATGGGCTGCAGGTCGACATCTGCTCCACCAGTGACCTCCATGGGTGGCAGGAGGGCAGCCCTGCTGTCTCACCACAGGATACAGGGAGGCTCTGCACCAGTGGACCTCCCGCACCTTCTCCTCCTTTCTTCCACTGACCTTGGTGTCCACAAAGATGTCGCAACTCCTCCTCACAACTCCAACTCCTCCTCTCAGGTTCCTCTGCTTAAATACATTATTGCAGAGGTGCGGCCACCATCGCTAATTGGCTGGGCCTTGGCCAGAGGTGGGTCTGACTTGGAGCCAGGGGAGCTTCGAGAAGCTTCTCACAGGGGCCACTGCTGTAGCCCCCTCCCCCACTACCAAAAACCCAGCACAAATTCGATGATTTCAAGGAGCAAGAAACTCAAAATAGCCTTACTAAAACATTGTTTCCAATGCTTTGTTTTCAGAACTGTTGTCAGAGCATTCAGAATTAAGTGCTTTGTTGTGATACAAAAGGGGCTCAGTATGCTGACGTGTGATGAAAATCAGAGCATTCCCAGAAAACAGTTTGATTCTTAGCAAACTGAAGTTTCTGATACAGCAGGTTCTGTGAAATTTTTCAGCCATCTCTGGCAGAAAGGGTGTGACAACAGTTTGCATTCCTTTTGTTTGTTCAACCCCACTATGCTCCTAGTTGATGTCCCCATTCTTGTTAGCATCAAGGTGTTGTTTTGGCTATGAGTTTGCAGAACACACTTCAGTTCAGAAAGGCTCCTATAATATGTATCTGGAGATTCTACCTATACTTTTAAAGACAAGCTGAAAGTAAAATAAAAGTAAAAAATCATTGAATGTCTGCAAGTTCTCTTTTTCACTGCAGATCCTATTTTTCAAGGGTATTTAAGCACTTAGTGGGAACACTGTATTTTGAATGCCACAGATGCCAAGTCTCTCTGAAAATATGGTCTTCGGGATCACAGTAGAGCTTCTGAACAAACTGCATACGCAGAGCTATGAGGTAGCCAGCAGACAGGTGCTGCTGTTTTCTCCACTGTGGTTCATCCCCCTGTCTCCACTGACTACCCAGCAAAGTGCACATTCCTTGTTGGAAGCATCTTCGTTGGGCGAGCTGCCTGCCAGAATGGCTGGTTTTAGAAGTAGCTCTTTCATGTTTGTCACAAAATAATTACTCTACTTATTACTGTCACCCTACCATGAGTTAGAAACACCTCTTTACATAGAGCCTCTCTTAATGCTAAGCTTTCTAACTCATCTGTGTTTCTTTTTAAGCTATTTGCATTGATATGTGGAAGTGAATATTTACCTTTTCCTGCTTTCCTAGATGACTTTCATTTAACCCCCAGTGGGGTTTTTGTGAAATCTAACCTCTTCTGCAGAACTGCAGAAGATTGGAGACTGTGTATTCTAGTTTCTGACTGTGTGCATATTAAGGATTAGGGGTACCATTTGTTTCTGTGTTGCTCCAGCTATTTGAACTCGTTATGATTGATCAAAGAACAAATGAGAAGAAAATATTTACTAATATATCAATTATAGCTTGAAAGTTTTATTGCCAGTAAAATACCACTTAGAAAAATACCCTATTAAAGGTTCTCAATGAGTCTGACTTGGTAATGGAGTGAAGAGCTACATTACTCCAAGACTTGCTTGGGTCCCAGCTACAAGGGACTTTATTGCAGAAAGACTGGCATAAGTCTTCTTTAAATAATCACTTACTTGCAGTCTTGGATGCCGAAGTATTAGAAAAGGCATGTCTCTGGAAGCTGCAACTTTCTTGTCCAATTTTAACAATCTTAAGTGTCTGGGGCCTTAAGAGATTTGTGTCTGGTTGCTTTATTTTCATGGATCATCTTAAATCTACTGTATAGTTGTATGTAATAATAGAAGGATCATTTCAATGCATTTAGGCATTAGAGAAAATTGATCATTATTACAAGGATCTGTTTTTACAATTACAACAGGAGAAGAACACTGAGTCGTCTTTGACATATGGGACTGATCAGAAAAATTAGGCTTTATGTTGGGCTCTAGATGGAACCCCAAACTTTTCAAACTGGTGACAGCAGACCAGTGAATTCCTATCTCAGTTATCCATATCCTTAAGGACTCTTTCAAACCATATGTGTGGTCAGAAACCCAAGAGAGTGCTGCGATCCTCAAGAAGAGGTTCAAAGACAAATAATAGCAAGTTTCCATCCATTTTATGTGTCAGATACCTTTTAAAGAGCAGTCCCCTATGCTTACAGCTTGGCACAGAGGGATTTGCCATGGTGCTGTGTCTGGTGGCCACAGAGGAAACTGCTGTCATTGGAGGGGAAGTGTCCTTTTCTGGTTATGGCCATTGGTGGAGGTTTGCTACTCCCTTTTGCCAGAAGCATTTTCTCCTATGCAACTTTTCTTCAAATTTCTCATCTAAGAGCACTGCTACAAACTCACTTCATATTCCACGTGTCATTTTCCTCATTTCCCACCTTTTCTAGAAACTGTCTCCTCATTTTTGCATTCCTCTTTTTTTTTTTTTTTTTTTTTTTTTTCCCCAGACCTGAGTAAACCTCTCCTTTTTATACAAATCTTTGTGGTTTATATTTTTTGGTAAGCAAAATGTTTATGGCAGTTTTGTCTGAGCAACAAGAACAAAAATTGGTGGAGAGAACATGAACCTGCTGTTACTTACAACACTTTCTCTGTACAGTAGAGTAGCTGTTTTGGTTTTTTCCTTGCTCTTTGAATCAGCAGTTATTTTTCTCAACATAAGGTTGCTCGAGAACTCTGGTATGAAGAAACAAATCAACTGACAAATCAGAAAAGAAACAAGATTTTCAAGTAGATTTTTAAAATTAAATTATATCTTACCATATAAAATAAATTGCTAATAATGTCCTTGTAGTATTAAGGGGTTATCCATTGCAACCTGTCTGGCTTTAAATTTAGAATTTTCTGCTTTTGCTGGAAGTCTGTATAAACTTGGTTACTTTTTTAGGAGATCCTGTACCCACTCTAAAAATACTTATTCCTATTTCTACTGTTGCAGTTGCAAGAGAATATATGTGTATATATCTATATACCTATCTACATAACTCAGGGAATTAGGAATTGCTGTGATGGGAGCGTTTAGAAGACTGGCAAATCAGGCCAGTTTTAAATGTTGTTGAATTCATTAATTAACAATGCACTTGGTGCTGATGGGCAGTTCTTACACAACAATCCATACCTGTATATATACAAAACTATTAAACAATTGTATCCTAAATTAGCTGTGGGTTTTACGGTTTCATGACACTGATGCCATATAGTGAGTCCATATGTCTGGAGTTCCCGGTGGTTGCTTGTCTTGAGGTCAAGGTGAGCAGGCTTGAGAGATCCTCAGTGAGAAAAATCAGAACCAACCTGAATTTGTCTTTTTTCTTCTCAGGTTCTCCTTCCTCATGCCTGTATTTATGCTGTTACTCTCCTTTCCACAAGGGGGAGGATTTATCTTCTGCTCATCGTTTTGCTTATTTTAATTTCTTTTGTCTTCCCACTTATCCTTCTTGTATAACTTTACCCACCATTGCCTTTTGGATGATCACACTGCTCAAATCCTTATCTAAAATTGTGTCTGGCTCACAGTATTACAAAAAATTAGATGCTATTGTTATACCATTTTAGTACAGCTATATTCAAATTCAAGGCAAGATGATATTAATTTTATTCTGATTATCTGTGATTTGCAGGCGAGACAGGCCTCTGCTTCATCTAGACTACTGACACACCTATTAATATTCACTCTGTCCTCACAGAGTCGGAGGGCTGCAATTAGAGCAGAAGGATTTCTTCAGAATCCAGTTCTTTCCTGGGTAACTTAAAGAGTGAGAGCAGTTGGGGAATTAACTCTCTGTCCTGGAGGAATGTTCTGGTTTAGCCAGGATACGGTTAAGTTTCCCCAGCAGTGGGGGGGAAGCTCTAGCCGGGTTATTCATATATCGTGCTGATGTCACATCCTGGCACGAGCGCGGGAAGAATCGGTGATCGCGTGGGTTGGTGCAGCCGGTTCTCTCACTGCTGTATCAGTATATACTTTGCTCTGTTCATTGTTATCACTGTTATTCTTATTGTTATTGTTTGTTGTGTTGCTGTTGCACTTTGTATTAAACCTCTCCTTATCTCAGCCCCGGGGCTTTGTATTTCACTCCCTTTGTGGGGGAGGGGCAGCGGCCGCATGGTCTCAGACCCCGGCAGGGACTAAACCACCACAAGGAACAAGAATGACTCTAGTGAAATTCTTGTTAGGGCTGTGTGACTGTTTAGCTGGATGACTGTCTTGGGGAAAAATAAAAAATATTAGTCTATTGAACTGTATAAAAGTGCTGTTGCCATTTTTGTGTATACAGTTAATAACATTTAATGAATTAAATATCTACAAGTACATTTTAAAATTGATATTACAATATTGTATTTTGGAACTGAATTTTCCAATATCTAATTAAAACTTTTCCAAAATTTGTTCAAGAGTGACTTTGTTAGAGCTCTCAGAGTTTTTTCCTCCTATTTTTATGTCTGACCATCAAACTGAAAATTGTTTGCATGGCCTGACTAGTGGGGATTGCAAAGTTTAAGCCAATAGATGCTAACTGATCTGCTCCTTTAGCAGCCAGTTTCTACTGCATTAAATATGACCAAGAGTGTGTTTCATGAAGTGCTTATGACAATAAATACAGTATCAGCTCATGTTTTATTTAATAGAGGATTAAATATTTGCATAAAATGAACATAAACTTTCTGGAACTGAACATCATTTATATGTATTGTGTTTATAGGGTTTTTTTTGTAAAACAAAAAGCCACCCAAGGCAACCAAAGTGCAACCCAAAATACATGCAGTACACTGAGTTCTGCAATAAGAGATGACCCTTTGTGTCCTCTGTTATTTTCAAAAGATGGCAACATTTTGAATGGGAGAATCAAGTCAATGAGTTAATTAGTTTGCCATTTATTTCTGTTCTCTGTAACCAAAAATATTCAGGATGACTGAAAAATAAGATGAAAGTTGCACTGTACAAATTGGTAGGTTTTCTTTCTCTGTGTGTGTGTGCTATAAATAGGCATGTACCACTTTAACTTCTCACCAGGGAATAAAGTTATTAGGCAGATTTATTAGGCAGATCCAGTGAAAAGGGCTGTTATGAGGTCTGTGTGTCATACAGGACATAGCCAACTTGGAAGAAACTTGGATCCCAGTTCATGCAATAACTAGGATAACAGCTTCCATGGTAGGTCAGCCATTGGTTGACTTTTTGACTAATGTTACCCATAATTTCTCTGAGATATGCTCCCTGTCACCACCAGTGCACCTGACAGGAGGCTGCTCTGCAGCCCCTGAAAGTCTAGCCAGAAGAAAACTGCAAGTAGTTCCCTACAAGAATGATGTGGCATAAATCAAAAAATAGGTGGACAAGACAAGAGGCAAGGTCAGGTTGCCTGTGAGAATACATACCTCCCCTTGTCAAGTCAGAGCTGAGCCTGCTCTTGTGACTTACACAGATGAAGTTACAGACTTGATTGGGAAAAGAAAGAATGGTCAATGTAATTGTCAGCATTTCGTTAATGAACTATGAGAAACATTAACTGCTCTGAGCTGCTTTGTAGAAATACATCACTCCATGCTGGCATGCCTCTGGTGCCTGTATCATCCGCTATCTATAGTAAGAAAGATTCAAACAAAAAAATTATTTTCAGTTTTCTGTGCTGTGAAGAGAAAGAAGGTCCTGAGCAGGACTAAGTGCTGTTTTCCCTCACCCCTCTGTGAGAGAAGCTGAATCCAGAGCTCAGAGAGGGAGGTAGTGCCCTCTTCATAGTTACAAGACGTTTTTCATGCATAAGCATAGCAATTCACTGTCTCCATTTGAAGTCTATTGTATTGTCAGTCATTTCAGCAGATACTCTCTCTTTTCTGGGCTGGGGAGCAGAGCTGGGTATGTTAACAGTTTCCTCACAGTCCGAGTGTTACTTAACAAGCTCTCTGAGGGATTTGGCAATTTAATTAGTACTTATTGGAAATCAGTTGGAAATTTGGACATTTAATTTAACTTATTGGAAATTTGAAAATTAAGCTAGTAAAATTCACTGGGACAGCTGTAGGATCTACGTTCTGTTAAACCAGCATCAAAGACATGAAACCCTGCAGCTTGTCTGAGCCACCCATCCTTTCCAGAAGATACCAAGACTGTGCTGTTCATACTTACTCCTCTTCCAGATTTTCTGAACACACTGATGCAATGGGAGTCTCTCATCTGCTCTCCCCTCTGCCAGGGCAACATCTGTGGTTTTCAGAAGAGCACTGATTTCTCTGATAAGTCAAAAATGCCATTAACAGGCAAATACAGTGATCTTCCATGCAGTATTTGCAACCAATGTCCTATAAAGGTTTTTCATTTGTAAAGGAAACTCCACAGGAAACATTGGTTTTTACTTGGAAGTGAAACTTTTGTTGCTTTGGTAATGATTTGCAAGCATATAAAAGGCTGTGTACTTCCCTGTGGTTTTGACTTCTAAATTATCCTGCAGAGCATTTTTACAGACACTATTCTTTTTTCCCCACATATGAAAGGGTGGTGATACTTAACTCCCTCTGACAACCTGCCCTCATTCCTCAGACTGGCTGTTTTCTGTTCGTGTTAATCTGTGTGTCTGCTGTATATACACAAATGTAGGCGTTTTACAGGTGTGTTTCTACATGTGTACCTACTGGGAATGCATGCTCAGCCTCACTACCTGTTGGACCTGGGGCATGAAGTTGTGGCAGCCTCACCCATGTTGGGCTGACAGATGCAGCAACTTCTAGTATGTATCTTTTGCATGTCTAATTTACAGATGTTTCTCTCTCTTACTTCTTTTATTAGTTATTCAACTTTTCAGGCATTTTCACATTTGGGAAGAGAAAACTGTTTCCGTCCCTGACCTCCATCCTTGTAGACTAACAGTAAATCTTACTTTGTGTCCCCTTTGCATATTGTTATGTACAAGTTTTTGATTGTTTTGTTCCTCAACATTATTTTCTCCCTAAACAGGTGCATACTACTGCTTAAGTAATGGTCTTGTGTAGTCCTTTGGGGGCTGAACATGGATTATTGAAGGGTCAAGTTACATCTGAGGTGTGAACTTGCTTACTATGAACAAATACATGTTTTTTTTGGCTCAAATCAAGTGCCCAGAAGAGAAAATCCTATTGTGATGCTGCTGACTCTTGCACTGGTTTTGGTAATGATAGTCAGAGTTCATCAGTATCTACTAATACGATCTGTGGGGTGTACAGGTCAGGGCTTTTTAAAAGCAACTCCTGAAGGTCATTCCAGACCAAATTACTCTAGTAACTGGTTTGCAATCATTTTCTCATAATTATTTCCTTCGATTTTTTCTTTCAATTTGATAACCTTTCTCAAGGTTTCCCTGACCTCCTTTATCCAGCCCTATATATTCTGTTACCTTAAAACTGTTCAATTTAACTGGTTCCTTTTGGAGGACTGTTGGGTTTTTTGCTTTAATTTCTTTCATGTTTTCTTGAAACTGTATTGGAAAAAACGTCACAATTGAATCAATTTTTTTTTCAATCGTCTCTCATCTGCATTGGTTAGCTCCTCTTCTAATATTTTTATTTGATTGCAGCTTTATTTCTTGACTTCAGCAGCATTTCTTGACTTCAGCATAATGTAATCTCTAACTTAACTCTCCAGCTTTTCTCTATTAAAAGGACTTTCTAATTTTGGCTGTTACTGATCATGTGCTATCTCCACATGAATGTTTTTTAACTCACACACTCTTAGTGCTTGCAAACAATCACATGGTTCTTGGCAATTTTTTTTCAAAAACAACCTGCAATAGGTTGATCTGTTCTTTGTAGGTTGATCACTGAGGCTGAATCATTACAAGTCAATGTCTCCTGGCTAATTTGTTAAGTGTCATGCTTTAAGGTCAGGGTCAGTTTAAAAATCTTCATTATTTTGGCTGCCTCACTGGAAAACTTTTACAAACTGTGTGACTATACCTTGCATAGATTACAAGCTTGTAGGGCGGGACACACTTTTGTGTCTGCAGAGTGTTTAGTATCTCGTGGTACTAGTGCTTGTTTTGACTGGATCACTTTGCTGCTGCTGCATCAGTCAGTAATGGTCTATAAAACAACAATCATAAGTGTGCAGAATAGCCCTTTGAAATGCGTTGTGAAGATAAAATGTTGAGAAGAGTTAAACCAGTATTCCTGTTACTCTCTACAGTCATTTTTGACAATCAGGTCCTTGCCCTGTGCTGACAAAATCCTATTTTATCTGAAAAGAAGTCCAAGGATCTGCTGCAAAGATCACTGAAATTAATGGAAAAAACTCTCATGATTTAGACTGTATAGTCTTTGGGGCATGCACTGCAATTTTAATCAGGTTTGAATGGAGCAGAATACAAGGAATCAATGGTTGCTTCAATTCCTTGATGTGCTGCCACAGGGCAAACAAGTAATTAGTATCTGATGCCAGTGGTATAAATGCTCCACTTCAAGTAAAATATGAAAAGACCTTATGGGGGAAAATATTTAAGTTCATAGTGCAATTCATAAATGTCTGTCTTTGAAGAGGATTTTTTTTTCCTCGGCAATGTGAACAAAAAATATAAAAAAGAGAGGGCAGCAGTAAGACTGGCATGCTGAAAGATCAAAATCTTCATTTCCTACAGCTTCAACTTCTTATTGCACTTGTATTGACTCAGTAACCTTTTAATATTTTCCTGTTATTTAGTCATAAATAATCACTCTTAAAGAGCTACTTGGAGTTAACAGCCTGTTTTGAGTGACATTGTTTATCTTTATTAGTTTATCTTCCAAGGTTATTTGGCAGTCATGTAGCAAGTTAGCTAGAGATTTAAGAGTTCATTGGTAAAGAAAATTCAGGCAATAGGATCTTCTTCTGTACATACACAGGACAGCGGTGATCTGAGAGTTCCCTGTGGAAGAAATAATTTGCTTCATGCTGGCATGATATGAATCTTTTTGGTAGCCTCTAACTGGTTGACAAAAAGACAAAAGTCATGTATCCTAAGAGGAATGGAGGGACAGAATGACTTAGCAATAAAGGTTTGACCTCAGATGAGAAAGTAAATACCTTTTGAGCTGTGAAAGATTACTGTAACATATAGAAATTGATAAAGAGGGAGAGCAAGTGTTGATTTGTTCTGATTATATAGTGCCAGATCCATCGGAGTACCTGACAAATTTATCAGAGAGCATTAATTGGAAAGTCATTAGGATTTTAAATTTCATTTGAAATAAGAAAAGTTCCTCTGTTCTGGTAGGTCTCAAGAGGACTTTTTGTGTTTGTTTGGAATAAACAAACATGGAACAATCTTTGATCAAGCACACTAGAAATTGTTTCCTCTTCCATGGTCTTCTAAAGAGCATTTCTAAAGACCACTCAAATTGCAGCAGCAGCAATGATCTTCTCTGAGTTGAGACACCCATTCCTCCAGGTTTGCAAATCCCCATTTCACAAACCAAGGCAATGGAGCAGGTCTTCCTCTCACTGTGAATGTTTATGCTCTTTGTTGTAATGAGGTTAAGAAACCACAGGGAACAACTGATCTTCCTCCTGTCACTGCTTTCTTCTCTGTTTCTTCCAAGAGTTACTTGTCATGCTTCTTCCTGACTTTTTCTATAGTTTTTCAGCTGCCTGCCTGATCTAATATCTTCCCAGGCCATCCTTGTCTAAGATACCCAGTTTTAGAATTTATTTTGCAAAATGCTCCTCTATACATGCACCTGATCTGACTGGATTTTGCACACATCAGGAAGAAGTTTTTATCAGATACTCATGCCTCAGAGCATGTGCCTTTGGATTATTTTAAAATGCTTTAAACAATGTATCTATCTGAGGAGCTTTTCTGCAAATTATTAACAATATCCTTGTGTTGTCTCAGTCATCAGCCAGCCCTATATCTGGTGATGAGGTACTGGATGTATGCACAGCAAGAAAGTTGCCTGGCCAGGAGATCAGAAAACCTAAGTAGTGACGTGCGGAGTCACGACTTTACAACCAGTAAGGTTATAAAGAAGGTATGTCTATTCAGCGCTGGGTGCACGGGGGATCGCTCCTCCACAAACGTGCACATTTTGGAGCGAAAAGCAGCTCCTTTCTATAGCGTAAGTGTTTACATATTCATGATAATCCCAAGAATAGGGAGAGATATTACAATTAGTTTTGAGAAATCATTATCATAAATCCCACCCCAAGTCCCTCCCCGTTGCGCCTGTGCAATGTCTCCCGATGGTCTTGGGCAGGGGTCTTCAGGATGAAGATTGAAGATTCCTCTTCTTCCTCTCTTGACTTTTCACCCAATTAGGTCTCTTCAGCATGTCAATTTAGCATTCTTTGAATTCCCCTTTCTTATCTTGGGACTCAGTAGTTGCAGCTCCTCCCTTATCTCAAGAGCCCATCCTGCTGAGAGCCCACCCTGCTGAGAGGCCTACATCTATTTTGTTAAGGTTTCTCACTTCAGTAATCAAACATACTGAATACATTTTATTGTTAGTAGTTAGGTGGGGAGTAGACACAAAGAATTCAGACTGCTTCCATTTATGCCAGTAGTGAGTGGCTGCTAGACTAAGATTTCATTTTCATGTCTTTATTTTTTTCACAGTTTCATTTCTGTAACTGTTACGGCTATGGGGGAAAAAAGAGTCTGTTCTTCAGTTCTTCTATAGAGTGTTTTGCACCTTGCCACTATTCACATGCCATAGTTGGAGTAAGAGCACATGTACTGCTTTCAGGATTAAGTGAAAGGCAGTTCATTCCTCACTTTTGCAGGATATTCAGCCTTTTCTGGATCTGTTCTAGCAATGGTTTTTAAGATGGTGGGATTCTCTGTTCGTGTGAATTGTGTTTGTTTTTCCCTACGCCTAAAATAAAGATGTAAACCTGGCTGGAAATTCAGAACCCAAAGCTCTTTTTTTCTGTCTGTTCATGGTTCCTCATGAGACCTTTCTGAAATGTGGACCTTTCATTCTGAAAAATGAGAGGGATCCACCTTTTCTTTTGAAGCCCTCTGTCAGTGGAAGTATCCCAGATATGCAATAACTATTTACTTTCTAATTGGTCTGCTGAGTTTTGCCATGGACTTGCCTGTTGCCATGGAAACTACTGAGCAGGCAGAGATTGAGCTGTCCATGTCCAGAAGCCATTTGTCAGGTGATAGCCATACTAAAAAACCCAAAAAAGTATTTCAAAGGTGACAAGCTGCAGCCTGGAGCTAGTGATCTGTGTAAGGCTAATGAGGATGTAGGAGAAAGGAGATTCTTTGTCTTCCTGTGGTAACTCCACAGTTTTCACTTTCTTCCTTCAGCCTATTCTGATTTAATGAACAGAATATGTAGATGCTGTAATTGACTCCCCTTAAGTGATGTTTCCTGCTTTCAGCTTTCATTCAGAGATGAGATAATTTCTGTCTAGCTCTTCATAGTGCTTTCTGGTCACTAGGACATAAAATATTACAACAAACAACTAAAGTTTCATGTAGCTATGCTCTACTAATATGTGTGTGTTTCCAAAATGTTAGTTTAGGTGAAAAGCCTGGATGCTTTTCTGAAATTCAGGCTTCATCAATCATAAACTACTTCTGGGATTACACCAGCAAGTAAATGGATGACTTCTGAGATGAAGGAAATCTGAGGTAATCTACTTAGTTCCCCTGGCCCAAAAAATCTATTAATCTATAAAACAGTCATACATTAGCTGCCTCTGCTACAATATAACCAAGCTGTTGACATATGGACGCTCTTAGCAGTGGGGATGGTAGAGAAATCCCTTGTGATATGGGTGTGACCAGGAAGGCCCTCAGCACTTCCCCAAACTGTATAGTTTAGATGTCCTTATACATACTTAGCAAACTACTCTGAAGAGAGGGACCTGTGCCACATAACCTACATGCTGTGGCTTGCAGGGACTGGACTAGAAGCTACTGGGCACAGAGCAATTGAACATACAGCCATGGGATTTGAAGACCTCTTTCATTTCACAGGTGAAAGAGGATTTTCCCTGAGAAGCAGGTATGCTCCACAGTTTGTTTGTCCAGACAGGCAGGATGGAGGTGCACATGTATGCTAGGAGTCAGCCTCTACTAGTTTATCCAGAGATATGTCTGTGTTTGAAAATAAAACCCCTGTATGCAGTACTGAAAAATTTCAGCTTTAATTTGAGCTATATGGAAAATTTTGACCTTTAGGAAGTGCTGTCTTGTCTGGTTCAGGTGGCTGTTAGTGGCCCTCAGATGCTGATTGTCTGGTGAATTGTTTGGAAAAAAGCAGAGAAGTATCTGCACATTGTCAGCTCAGTGTTAGTATCATTATCCTTTTCTTTTGGACTGAGGAATGGTTTAGGACAGAGCTGATGCGGTAGGAAAGATGATCTTCCAAACAGCAATAAATCAAAGATTTCTGTGTTTCATGCAATTGAGAAAATAAAACAAAGAGAAACATCCAATTCCTCTTTTAAAAGCTGTTAATAACTAGCAGTGGTAATATAAATGTAAAGAACATGGAAAATGCTAGAAGACAATTCTGAAGCACACATTCCCTTTCTCTGCAGACTGGAAGTAAATTCAAATGTAAAATGTATCAAACGTAAGGGCTCAACTGGGAGAATGTAAACACTACATTTAAGTTATTAATCAGCTAAATCCATACAAGACAAACAGAAATAGCAGAGTAAGGAAAAAAAATCTAGTTCATAATATATTGAAACAAACAGTATGATTTGAAGAAAATGAAGTGCACACTATGGTGTACCATATACATTTATTTAAAATAAATGTTTTAGTTGAACCTGTTCAGAACGCTCAAAACTCAGAACTCAGTGAATAAATCCAGTAAAACTAAAGTAATAAATGTAAGATTTAAAGGAGAATTAAAGTTAGTACATTCAGAAATGCTTAACAGATAGTTAGAATCAAGGAATTCTATAAAGATAGCTCATGTAATGGATGCAACAAAACCTTTTCATAGAATACCTTTTTTTCCTGATGCAAATACCCATTGTTGGTTGATTGTGCAATTATTGTTTGGGATTGCTGAATTCACTGTAGCTCTAACTTGTGGCTGTGAGCTGGGTTGAAGATTATATTTGGGAGGAGAAAAAACACTTGAATATCTGTGGTTATGAATTCAACTAGCAGGTTAGTAACTAAAGTTTGCATTTGAGAATGAGTATTTTACAATCTATTTAGCCAAGCATGGGCATTGTTTTATTGCATTTTTTACTGCATTACAGAGAAAACAGAAAATCACATCCTTCCTCCATTCTAGAGTGCTTTGAGTTCTGTGTAATCAGTAAGTATAATTGTTTTCATTTAGATAAGGAATCTTGAGTTTTGGAGAATGAAGTCTGAAAGAGGTATATCAACATTTGTATCATTATTGCCCTAATAAAACTGTAGCTGACCTGATGAAGGCCTCTATGGGACTAGATACCAAGTTCTTCTCAGATCTGGGTACCTTAGGAACTGGATTCAGTTGTCAGAAAAAAGCTGTGGTGGGACTTCAGGTTTTCAGATAGATCTATCTAGATCTTGTCCCCTAGTGAGCTCACCCAAAAGATCAAACACTTTAAATCTGGATGAGGTGTGACTTACAGTTTGCTTTATGAATAAAGAAAACTCTTGAGTGATGAAGTCCAAACAAAACCAAAAGCAATTTCCACCTCACTTGTCCTTGCCCACTGTGTCTTTATGAGAGTATTGCTTCCATGTTTGGAGTCAGGTCTGAGAGCTGTAGTGAACCCTGAGCAGTTGACTGCAGTCCAAAGGAGATGGTTTTTCCTTCATCTGTGAGGCCTGGCTGCATGTTCCTGGTTTCCTGCCACAATATTATGATTTATTTATGTGACCTGCAGGTTCCTAGAGCTGTGATGACTTTCTCTCTCATGTGACTACCATGTTTTGCAGGGTGGTTCTTGCCCTGGACAGGTTCTGTTTCTCTCTGAGAAAAGGGAAGAAGGTGTTTTCTCTTTGTAAAGGGTTCTGCTTTGCCTTACCCTCAGGAAGTGACATAGCCCACACTGAAAACAAGCAGAAGGTACATATCGTCAGTGTCATGTGATAAAAAGGAAAACTGAAGAGGCCAAGGGGTCAAACAGCTATTCTGTGGGAAAACTTCAGAGCAGAGTTGCAGTGCTTGTGACATCTTCTTCTAAGGATTGAGCTGGAGAAGTAAACCTGTTCAGACCTTCCTGCAAGTGAGCAGCCCTACTGTGGTCTACCCTAGTCCAAGAGGAAGCAGGCTTCTCCTCCAGAGCTCTTCCTGAGGGAGCATCCAGAAGCCTTTTGACATGGCAATGGGCTGGTCTCCCTTTTAGGGTTCTCTTCCCAGAGCCTGTGGCCTTCCTGCTGTTGTGAAGCTGGCACAGTCTGTAGACTCCTAAAATTTGACACAAGCCCTCTGTGTTACTTGCTAAAGGATTGTTTTTCTAGATTGTCTCTGTTCATTTCTGAGCATGTGAGATTCACTTGCCCATTGCTTTAGAAACCTCTGGGATTGTTTTGTATTATGTATCAATGTCCTCTCTGGATCTTAGCATACCAGGTTGCCTTCAGAAGTACATGGTTCATAGACATCATGCAAAACACCATACATTCCTTGGTAAACAAAGGTCTGGGGACAGTGAATGCTATTTGCTTATGTGCATTGTTAGAGCATGAAAGTTGTTTTAACACATCTGCAGTTTGCTATTCTTTTGAAAACCATGTAAAGTTACAAAACACTTAAGTACCCTGTGTCTGTCATCCTTTTATTTCCTCCTCTTAGGCACAAGGATATGATCATGCGCACATGAAGATCTTGAGATCCGAACAGCCAAGGTGTCAGAGTTCAAAGTGTTGAAGAACAGTTATTTAGCAAAACTCTCCCCAGCCCCAACTTCACCTCAAAGACTCCAGGTATGCCATGTACTTGATTCAAATACGGTGTGCAAAAATCTTTCTCTTTCATCTCTTCATCCGACTGACTTCCACTGTGTTGACATCTTTCTAGTCCTCCTTTATCTAGCATGACCATGCTGTAGTACTAGGTCCTCCATGGGAACGTGGGAATTGTCCAGAACTCCTGTGGATTTTTGCACCTTTCTGTCTTTATTTTTAAGGTGAAAATCCCCTTTTCTTATTTTGCTCCTCCTTTTCTGTGTCTCCTTCTGACTACTTCTGCTGTTTTCTTATTTCTTCAGGATGTTTTGGTGCAACTGTTATGAAAGATGTGAAACCTAATACTTCTGAATTAGAAGGGTTTTTTTTGTTTGTTTGTTTGTTTGTTTTTTGTTTTGTTTTGTTTTTTTCCTGAAAGAAAAACTCTGAGTTGATGAAGTAAAAAGCTTATTCTTGAAGTGAAGGAACTGGGGAATTTTAGAAGTTGGTAAAATTAATCATAGGTCGTATGCCCTAGAATGTTTTCTTTTTCAGACAGTGTAAATTTTTGTAACAAGTATGAGAAAACTAAGAAAAAGCACTGCAATACTTCTAAAGCATTTTCAGGTGCTGAAATGTGTCTATTTGCTACACTGTTACACAAGGTGTTTTAAATGAGAATTTGAAACTGGTCATGCTGTACCTGATGACACTTCTGCTTGGCATTCTGTTCAGGTTTCTGTTTCCTTGATCTATAATAAGCACAGTTCTGTCATTACGTCTGAGTAAAATGGTGTATAAATAGATTAATTAAAGGGGGAATGTAAAAAAAAACAAAACCAAAACCAACAAACCGCTCCAGAATCTGTGGGCTAGGAATATTTGTGCTTCATCATAATCTCTAATTTAAGTTTCTAAATGACCTATACCAAAACTCTCAACAGCACATTGTAGGTCAGAATGTGATGAACAGCAGCTGTGAGAATATAATGATCTTTGCTGTTATCATCAGGGACACAAAAAGTAGGAGAGGGAAGTTGTGAGGGGAAAAGAGAGTAATTTGCTAAAACTTTAGTGCTGAGCCTCTACTTTTTTTTTTCCATTATTTTTTTGAGTGGGACAATCATGAGGTGCCAGCTGTCTAGATATGTTAAACTAGAGCTAACCTGTAGTTGGCAAATAGTTCTTGCAAACCTTTTGTAACAAAGAAAAGAAGATCAGGTTCTTTGTGAAATACCACCCAAATGTTTTTCTCCACAAAATATCCTGCTGTGTCGAAAATACTGATCTGCTTTTATTGAGAGATTCAGAATTCTTAAGCATAGTTCTTTCCTCACTTAATAGCTGTCACCTAAAATCTTCCTCTTAAATTCTCCCACCAGCTCTCAGCGGTGGCACCCCTTCCCCTGACAGTAGTTACCTCTGTGTTCCAGGTTTGCCTGAGGTATGCAAACATCACTTTTCCCCCAGAGCAGTTCTCTGGGTTTTAATATACATTTGTCACCAGCAGAACCCACTTCACATGCACTTGTCTTCTTTTATCACCTGCTCTGCAAGAGGCTCAGCTACCACCTGTTCCAAGGAGCAGCCATAAGAGTTGAAGAGGGCTACTCTGAAATGGCCCTAATTACTCCAAAATGGCTGAACCTGGTTCCACATGAGTCAGAGCTGGCAAAGTGCCTTGTTAAAGGGATGAACTTTATCTAATGGCTGAACATGTAGTGGCTAGGTCTGCTCAGTATTCATTTCTCTGAACCTCCTCAGCAAAAATTCAGGATTATTATAATTTTTAAGCTTACTTTTAGTACAGAATTTCCCTTCCTTGATTGTGAACTTTCATGAATGATCCAGCAGTAGCCTGCACATTGGTATGGAATTGACCAGGTTGGTTGGTAGCAGAAGCAATAACATGTTTACTTTTAATGCCTTCATGCTTTTTACTTAATTCTTGTCTTAGGGAGCTGCTTTTTCTCCCTCTTAAGCTGCTGGTGCCTAGTAATATCTCTGGAGTTTGTCCCAGGCACACCACAGAACTTTATAAAGGGCATGCTGGAGTATTTCAGATCACCTTTTTAATGACCCTCTGCTTCCTCCTAATTACTCAGTGCATTCTGAATTATATTCCTTTTCAAAATGGGGAGAGAGATAGAGGAAAAGAACAGTAATTAGCTGTGAGCCAGAGGGCATAAAAGATGACATTCTTCAAGACAGCTTCTTACAGCTAAAACTGTCATATTTCCATAGAAACATATTGTCTTCTAACACACCTGAATTTGAGGTCTTTCATTAGAAAAAAGATAACATAAAGCCAAGAAATTATAACCCATGTGATAGTGCACAGGAAATGAGAGGTGAGAATGAGCGATGCCAAAGAGAGCTTAACTTTAATACTGTCTAACTTCTGAACCCTTTGAAAGGTAATCGTAGCTTCCTTTATCAGACATATTTTGCCACCTTTTCTGAAGGAATTAGCTTGTTGTAAAGGAAAATAAGGTGTGGACCTCAAAAGATAGAAGAGCTGTGGAGTACTATTGCATACAGTATGCTTAGATGCAAGGTGTTGGTGGGGATCACCCCAAATCTGTTGTCATCACAGATTGATTTATTAGAGGCTCAGCAGAGAAGATATTTCAAGGGGAAGATACAGAGTGAGTTACCAAAAGGAGAGATTTTCACTTGTTGGGTGAAAGAGTTGTTAACCAAACAAATGCAGGCAGTGACGCCTGGATTAAAAAAACAGACTCCTTGAAGAAAGTGAAATTTTTTCAGTGGAGAGGAAAAGACAGATCATTTCATGAACAAGAAGAAATGACCAATGTACTCTCACATAGTTACAGGGGCAAATTTAAGGGATGATGCCACATTAGTGGAGAGAAGTCTCTGTTGGAAAGTGTAAGTGTAAATAGGGCTCTGAAACCTAATTGTGATTTAGCAAATATTCATAGTGGTTATGGTAACATACAAGTCTTATTTAATCAGCAGACCTTAGTTCAAAGCCTGTTCCTTCCAAAACCTGGAAGATGTTAGCAGCAGAGTAAGGACAGTCCTTTTTTAGTTACAGAACTCTAGTTAAAAAGACATTATGACTTTTGTATGAGATGCTCATAAATTCCTTTGGAACACAAAACTTCATTTAAAGAAGTTGCCCAGTTTTTAACATGTTTGATGTGACTGTTTGCGTGATTTTCACACTGCCATCTTATGGGACAGTATTGCTAGAACTGAGTGATTAAGGAGGGGTGCTTGTTTTATTGACTCTAATGTATATAAAAGTGAGTTGAACTTACTGACACCTCCCACCCCCCCTGCCCTTTTAAGGTAGAGTCAGTGCATGCAAACAGGATGAGGGAATATCCAAATTCAGATCTCTTCCATATTGAGGGTGTCCAGATAGATGACTCCTTTTTCCCAGAGGAGTACCCAAGACCTGATGGCCAGTAGCTGGGGTTACAGAGTTCTGGACTTGTTGCTAATACATATTCATAGTATGCAAAATGGACCGGTAATAAAAGAGAAACTGAGAGCATCCCATCTCCGTATTCTCACTGAATCATAGATGTGACTACATATATTAGCTTCAGAATATCCAGCTTTACATTCTTCTATATAAGGAGACTTGAAATTGAATCCTACATAAAGGATTCATACTGTTCTTTATCATAGATGGCAGGAGTCTTCTGACACACAATGTGTGTCAGGTCAGTAAGTTGCTGCATACAGCTTCTAAATGGGTTAAAGCATTTTCATTTTTGTTCAGGTTATATAAAATTTTGGTTTTGGCTACTCGAAGAAATAAAATTATCGATCCGTGTCATGTTGGACATGACTATGATGATTATCATTAAAGCCTGCTTACATGTGCTTCCCCCCACGTATATTTTTTAGATTTACTTAGAAATGCTACAGCTGGTTTGATTTTCTTAAGATTTCCACAAAAGATTTTCCAACTCTCATATTATTGGTGCCTGTTTGGAGTCTTCTGTTTACCTAAGCCAGAGAATGTGGCTTCCTTGAGTCAAAATGAAGGCCTAGACCCACTCCCTTTGTAACCCAGTTTGTCCCTTCCTTTATTTCAGTCTCATATGGCTCTTACTGTGTCACTGAGTTTTTAAAACACAGGTATAAATGCAAGCATCACAGACTTGCTCTGTGATTCCATTACAATAAATATAATCTCTTGAAATCACTGTTTAAGGACACATTTTCATTTAGTGAAAGGAAGTCTGCGATGTGGTACCATCTAGTGATACTTAAAGCACACTTCAAAGCAGTGTTCAGAGCATTAACATTGTTTCTAACAAAAAAAAAAAAAAAAAGGAAGAACCATTTCATTAATTTTGGAAAAAAAAACAGCAAAAAGAACCCCAAAAGCCAACAGGTATTCTTCCTGATACCGTTATTGTTACTATGAGAAAGATAGAGAGATGTAAACTTCTTGGTGAAAGAGAAGTGTTTAACACACAGTTATGATAATTGTTTCTCCTAGATCTGATTTATTTGCATGATAGATATCAAATGCTTTAAATTCAAATGGATGCAATTCATGTTTTTAAAAATATATTTCTAGATTCAGGCTTTTTGTATTTTCAGGTTTTTGCAAACCTGAGAAATCCAACTTCATGTTCCTTCAACACTGTGGAAACACTGGACTTTATGATAAAGATTGACTTGTTTTGCATTCAAAGAGCTAGCTTATTAATGAGAGAAAAAATTAGCATAAAGTTGTCCTGATGTAGTACATAAGATAAACATTAAGGCCATCGGTTATAAACCTACTTAATGTTCTCAATGGTGATGTTTTAATTTTAAAAAAAGACTCAGACATTTCAAATGTATTCAAATATTATGCCTTAGGTTTATATTGTATTAAGTAATCCCCTGAATACAGTACAAACATAATATCAAACTTCTGTCAAATGCTAATGATCAATGAAAGGAACGGCAGTTTTTAGCATCTGGTTCTCAACCTCAAGGCAATGACAAAACAAAGGAATATCTCAATCCACTTTAGTAGCAACAAAGGAAGACAAGTGACCTGATGTGGTTCAGTCATGTGGCTGCCTTTGGTTCAGCAGCCAAGAAGTGCTCCTAGTGACTGCTGGGCAAAGAGATAGGCTCTTGTATGAAGGACTCTGTGGTCAGATTCCCTGTGACTTCTGTGGACTGTCACTGGGCCTATACAAACAAGGCCCTATCATTGTTCCTGATCATTCCTGGTATTTTTGTTTTGAAGGGAAAGCTGTTGTGAGTGGATGATTGAAACACCAACAGAAATTTGCAGTTAGCTGTGGTGATTTCCTTCTGCTGCAGAAAAGAAAGACTGGGGTTGGTCTCCAGTTCTGAGCCTTTTTCTGAACCTTTTGTTGGAAGGTTTTGTCTGAACCTTTGATGTGTACCAGTAAGTCTTTCAACTGCACCTTGGGAGAAGCTTATCTAAGTACTAACAGGCTTTCTAACATACTTCTCAGTATAGTTTTTAGGCATACAACAAGGGTACTAAATTATCAACATTGGAAGATGAGGACAACTGATTTCTAGATGTAATTAGTTATACAATGGCTGCTCTCTGTTGAGGTATCTGCAATGCAGATGCAGCAGAAAAAAGGGGAGAAAGGGAATGTGATGTTCAGGAAGGGATGGCCTGCTTTCAAGGCTTGTAAAGGCAGTTCACTTGAAATATTTTAGTAACAATATCTTTGAGAGGTGACATATTCTTGCTGTGATCCACTCAAATTTTAGCCTTCGAAAGGTACAGTTTTGTTTATTTTTGAAGTGTTTTGTATAGTCTTCTCAGAAATTGCATGATAGTCAGTGCATGTATGCTCTTTCTGCTCTACCTTCTCATGTGCTCGATGAGATATATACCACTGTCTGGGTTCACCCAGCACACTGTTTAACCATCACTGCTGTTAACTCATTACCAGCATTTGTGGGTGTATAGCGCAACATAGCACAATCTTTTCACAGCTGTTGATGAAGATGCATGATTACTATTTCAAACTGCTATAGAGAGTGAGATAGACATGTGACTTCTGGAGGAAAAAGATCTTTCTTTGGTGTGTTTATTTTTTTGCCAAAGATGATCATTTGAGGCAAATATGAGGCCATCCTCTCCTGCCTTTGTAGGGACCTGTGAGCAGTTAGTGCAGCCCTGGACGAGACAACTGACTTGCCCTTAACCTATCACTGAAGTTCAAGGAAAGAATAATTAAAGGGAGTGGAGAAACCCCTGGGCCCCAACTCTGCCTCACTTGACCCTGCTGTTCACATCCAGCCTGCAAAGGAGATGTTGCAATTCCTGACACCTCTGATGCTGTGGCAGCTGCAGAGGCCAGTGCTGCACATTCAGCAGCCTCTGTCTCTGTCAGCCAGCACTTCCTAGATGCAGCTAAACTCTGTACCTGGACTGCTGTCTGATTTCCCTCCTTTTCCCTTAGAGGCCTAATACTGGCTAAAGTATTTACCAGCAAGTTATTTATTACTCTCTTTAGCTAATTTCTACATTAGTAGGCTGGACTCTGCGTTCACAGGGTCAGCAAGTTATGTGGCCACGCTTGGCTGCGTAGGAGAGAGGAAAAGGGGTAACTTTAATCCAGAGTTCATTCATTCTCACTCTCATTTACCAGCCTCTTTATTGCTCATTTTCAGTTACATGCCAACACAAAAATTAAAACTCCAAGGGGGGATTTTGAATATGAGTGAGGTAGAGGAGTTAGTGTTGTCCAGCTCATGTTCTTGGCAGAGACGCACAAAATGGTGGAGGGAGAGTGCATGGACAGGGCACTGACCTGGTGCTGTAACTACACAGTAGATAAAAGTCCTGTTCCCTGTTTGATTTGGGAACTCATTTCTGCAGCTTCCATTTTCCTTCCATCCAGTGTTCATGACCATGTGCTGAACTAGATCAGAGAAATCATCAGGCAAAAAATGAACCTCATTTAAAAAAGAAAAACAGTAAAAAAGAAATTCTTAACCAGGTTCTAGCAGATCAGCAAGACCAGCCACGCAAATGTTGGTGCAGGGAAAAGAGGAGGAAGGAGAGAGGCAGAACAACTGTTTTCAGAAACAGTTTGAATTTATGTTGGCTTAAATTGCGTGATCTTGACCTAACTTAGTTTATTGCACATCATATTCATGCTTGAGATGAAATTTCTGTGCTCTGATTTCAGGTTTGTGGGACTCAGGACTCAGGATTTTCCCAGGACTCAGGTTAAACAATGGCAACAGGATAGCTTTAGGCATAAGCCCCTGGGTCTCTCCTTTATGCAATGTAAAAATACCTTTACCCTAATTTTCAGCAAATGTTTCTCTTTTGGTTTTGCTAGCACTTTAACAAGTCTCCGTGAAATGTAGAGAGACACTGGGGGTTCCTCTTTGCATTATTTCTTTAGCAGTTCTGCTTTGTTTTCTGCTGAAATACTGCAGTCTGAAGTCTGCATCATGCAGGACACCACAATTCCCAGGCCTCTTACTAAACTTGGCTAGAGGTTAAAATTGATGGAGAGTTTTTAGAAGTATTTTTGATGAAGAATGTCTATTCATATAGAACAACTCCTTTCACAAGAAGACAGTGGTTTCAATTAAATTTTACTTGGAAGGGGTTTCTTAGCCTCAGACTGATCCAAAGCAGAGATTGCTGCCAACACCACCGTACCTCCTCTCCATCACAAACCAGCACGATGCCAGTCCCCCATCTCCAAATTCTGCTGAGTTATGTGATTCTGGGAGGGGAAAGAATGAAAACTGAATCCTTCCTGTTTGATATGAGGAAAACCTCAAATCTGGTCTGTTTTGAAAGAGCTCCGACTGTCTTGTTTAGTATTTGGGATATAAGAAAAAAAAGCAGTCATTTTTTTCCAGACCTAATGGTATTTTTATTATAGAAATCTTGGTTTTACTTTTAAAATGAAAAACTTTAAAGATTATGTATTTATTCTCATGCACAATGGCAACTTTTACTTCTTGGTTCCATAAGAAAATGTTAGAGTTTTCCCTAATCTGATCATGGGGGTGCCAGGCATAAACTTTGCAGTACTAATAAGACTTTTTTTCCTTCAGTCTTCGCTAATATATTTTCTGTTCAGGTTTGTATTGGAGATTATTTCCACCAGATTCTTATTTTGAAATCCTATTTCACATTGGCTGTGTTTTGTATCTTCATTGTACCTTTATCACCTACCTTACAATGCAGGGAGATTTCTGAGATGTCTTGATCTGTGTGTTAACACACCTGTTCCAAATACTAGCTAGTGACAAAACGAGTCTTGTGTTAAGGACTTCTGTATTTGCGGTCATGGGAACAATTTTTTTTTTACCTGGAAGTGGAGATGCAAAAGCATATAGAATTGATTTGTAGGGTAGAATTTACTTTCCTGAATCCCCTTATCAAAGAGATCAGTAAGTTTTTATTGACAGCCCTACACTAGAGTATATCAAAGAACCCTATGGGAAAGATGGTGAAAATGTTAAATTTTCTAAGAGGTATTTTACTCACAGTCTCTGTCCAACAGGGATTTATTAACTAACATATTTTCTTCGGAAGAGCAGGTCTTGACACTGGTTCTATGAGAACCCCATGGCACCAGATCTACTCCTGTGGATTTGTGTCAGGATCACAGAGATGAAGGAAGCAGGTCCCTGTCACTATCTTTATTGCCAAGGAGTTAGTTTGCCATATTTCTGTGAGCTTTTGCTGGTTCTGCAAGGTAGCTCAATGAATAGCAAAGTGTATGTGAAAGTTTCTGAGTTTAAAAGTATATCCAGACTTTTCCTTAAATACCTTAGCTGCCTTAGGGTAGTAAGAAACCACTTACATTTCAATGCCTGACAGAAATAATCATGACACATTGAAAGAGGAAGGCTCTGAACTGGTGCAAAAAAAGAGAATAACATTACAGTTATGTTTTTTGTGCTTACAGCCCCATGCAGAATGACAAAATGCTGTTTTCTGCTGAAAATGTGTGGTGAGTTGACCCTGGCTGTATGACAAGTGCCCACCAAAGCTGCTCTATTACTCCCCTGCTCATCTGAAAAGGGGAGATAAAATACAACAAAGGCTCGTGGATCAAGATAAGGGCAGGGAGAGATTGCTCACCCATTACTGTCATGGACAAAATAGACTTGACTTGGGGAAATTAGTTTTATTTATTACCAATCAAATAAGAGTAGGATAATGAGAAATAAACACGAATCTTAAAAAAACACCTTCACCTCATCACTCCTTTCTTCCTGGGCTTAAGCTTACTCCTGATTTTCTCTACTTCCCTGCCACCAGTGGTGCAGAGGGATGGGGAATGGGGGTTGCAGTCAGTCCATCACATGTTGTCTCTGCCACTCCTTCCTCCTCAGGGGGAGGACTCCTCATGCTCTTCCCCTGCTCCAGTGTAGAGTCCCTCCCATAGGCTGCAGCTCTTCATAAACTGCTCCAGTGTGGGTCCCTTCCCCGGGGTGCAGTCCCTCAGGAACAGACTGCTCCAGCCTGGGTCCCCCACGGGGTCACAAGTCCTGCCAGCAAACCTGTTCCAGCGTGGGCTCCTCTCTCCATGGGGCCACAGGTCCTGCCAGGAGCCTGCTCCAGCATGGACTTTCCATCTTTTCCCATTTTTTAAATATGTTATCCCAAAGGTACTACCACCGTCACTGATGGGCTTGATGTTGGCCAGTGGCAGGTCCATCTTGTAGCCGGCTGACATTAGCTCTATTGGACATGGGGAAATCTTGTGTCAGCTTCTCACAGAAGCCACCCCTGTAGCCTCCTGCTACCAAAGCCTTGTCATGCAAACCCAATACAAAATGTAAAGTGCTGTACACGTATATTTCATAAAGAGAGAAGAAATAATTTTTCTGTAATAGTTTCCATACCTGAAGCCTTTTTTGCTGCACCAAACATGATATGCTAATATAGTTAGTTATTTGCTTGGCATGCTATTTGGTTGGTTATTGCAATGGAGTACTATAGTATTTTTGTAAGAAAGAGTTGGAAGTATTTCAGTTTACTTTTTAATATTTTAAGGTCAACACTAACTGCATATTTCTGTCAATAACACAAGAAAATATGCCTCACTCCAATAATCAGCACTTGTTCTATGCATTTCAAAATTCTTTAAAACAACTAGGGAGGAAAATAATCAACACACCTACCCAGCATAAATAAAATGTGCCAACAGGTGAATTGAACTCATACTTCAATTTTTATGTAGGTTTTATGCAAATATTTAGTTTGCTTTTAAATAAATATGAGTAGTTACTCTTGTAATAGGTAGCAGCACTTCATGAAAGACACACCTTTGACAGTATTTATTATAATGATGATTAGTTGTCTGAGATGTGTCAGGGGTGTTGACAATGATTGCACTAGTATTTGAAGGTAGGCCATTGACTATAGAACTGGAGGGTTATCCAGTCTCTCTCTGTGGGAAATGTGTCCCACTGCTGAGAGCCAGCCACAGAAAGATTGTACAATAAATTCAAAATTCCAATTCAACATTGTGTTCTTGAAGTTCAAGTGTCATTGCTATGGTATGTTTACTGCCTTGCTTAAGAGGCATATACTTAAATACTTTGTTCTGTAGGGGCTTACATGGATAATGTGCAAATAAATTTCTGAAGTTTAGAGATATGGCAGCGGGATTGAAGTTAACTTGGTATTTTCTCAAGGCTTACTCAGAACAGATTTGGGTATATTCTAGATAATCTGATTACTTCAGAAAGTTGAGACAGGAGCTTCCAGGGCAGAACAACATATTATATTTGGTTTAAGACTTCCAGGCACAAAATATTTAGTGTTGTTTCCCAAAAGAAAGTTGTTACCCAAACAAAATTTCAGACAGGCTCTGATTTGGTAGTTTGGCAGTTGACTTAGGGCTGGTGAAATTACTTTCCTGATCTCAGCAGAATCCTTACTGTGCCTCAAACATACCCTTAAATTGTACGTCATATTATATATTATCAGGACTAATTAATATACTAGAAATCATAAAATTACCAGCTTGGTCATGAATGTAAGTAGGAAAGAACTTCCCTTGATGGGTACCTTTTCTCAGAAAGGGAAACAAATTTAGTGTGTAACAAGACAATTCTGGCAATTATTTACTCAAACACAACTTCTCTTCAAGATCTAGATATACGCCATATAACTCCCATTTAAGTACTAGCAACTTTTGTAAATCACTAATGCACAAAACTTTCTCTGTCCCTGGTGCTCTTGAGGACATGCATCTACAACACACCTCCATAGCAAAACTAGTAAAATTTATTTAGTAAATAGTAAATAGTAACTAGTAAAATATATTTCTTGTATTTGGTCAGGATAATCATGGCATGGAGTATAAATTACATAGTGGTTTTTGATTTTGTGGGGTTTGGTTATAAATCAGATGGTGCAGATCAATACAGAAGAGAACTGGAGAGAGGTCTGGTTGATTATATGAATTGGAAAAATGGCCAGTGGTGAACGTATGGTAGACACATCCCATAGGAATGGGTATTGTAGCAGAACTGAAGAATAGCACATATTCAGCACCTGATTCAGTGGTCAGCATGTTTATTTTAGTCCACTTTCACCGTGATGAAAGTTATACCTGGGGAACGTGTAAGAGATCATCTCAAGCTGTAAAAAAGTAGGTTAAATACTTCAATTTGCTGGGAAAAAAAAAAAAAAAAGCAGTCCTGAGCTGTCTCAGCCACTCTTTTCAGCTCATGCTAAGAAGCAGTATGGGTAAGATCACCAATTTCTTTTGTCTTCCTCAGCTGAACAAATTAGGCACCTTTTGAATGGCTAGTTTCCTGTTAAAGGCATTTGAAAACCCAAAATGAAGCTGAAACTTGTGCCTTTGGGATTCCTTCTCAGATGCTTTACCACTATGCATCTTGAACGTGTTTTCATATAATAATGAGAATCATGAGTTAGAAATTAACTATTTCCCTGTATAGTTTTCTGAAAACTCCCCTGGTTATGAAAAATCATACTGTTAGGCTGGAAACCCCTCAAATAACTTCTGATACAGAACTTAGCTGATGGATCTTAACACTTGGAGAGAGAAGCGTGACCATAGACTACTATTTTCCTGTGAGGCGCAAGACATTCACCCCCTCTGAGTACACCAGCAAAGCCAGCAACTCCTAAATAGTATGGGGAGGTTGCTATCAGCTTTTGAAACATGCACATAAAGCTAAATTTCTGTGATGGGAAAATAGCATCTGGACTTGTGTGAGTAGGCTTAAACAAAATATTCCAAGTGTGTGAGAGTTCTGCTTATTACAAGCTGCTGCAGTGAAGCTATGTGTGCTGGTATTCCAGACATCTTCATCTGAGCTACGAAATACCTCACGCCAGCTTGGTTATGCAGCTTTATAATGTGTGATTTGTTTGCTAACAAGAAATCCACTGTTATTTTCTCACGCTCCTGGATGGCCTTGACAATGAATTTCAGTTCATTCATGAATCCTGGATCATTCGTGCATACCCCAGCATGTTTGGGGTTTTTTTGAACCTGCTGTGTATCACTGTCCATTTGTCAACATTAAATTTTATTCACCATATGTCAGGCCATTTACAGAACAATTCCAAATCCTTATGAAATCTGTCTACAGCTGATTTAGGGCTCAGCATTTCACTTTCTCCATCAACAATCCATGGAAGTTATCTCCATAGAGAAGAACAACAGCTTCAGTTCTTGTCCTCTCCAAGACCTATTTTAATACTTGGCCCAGCTGGAAGGGATCCTTCAGTATCATGCTGTCTTCTGTTTTGTGAACCATTACCTTATCTAATCTTTTAACTGGTATCCTCATTACCAAGTGTTGTGCAGAAGCTTGGCAGAAAGTGAAAATTTTTCAAATTCATATATTCTATGCTGTTATGTGATCTGTTTGCCTGTCTCAGTAGTGCTAGAAGGGATGTAATTTCCTGTTTGTGTTTTATTTGAACCTGCTCCTGAGGTTTTGTTTAAGCCCTACCAAAAGTAATACATTCCAAATCACAGCAAATAGATTAACACTTTTCTGGAAGTGTTAATTACAAGTACTAACATCTGAATTAAACTACACATATATGCTGTGCCTGAAGAGATGAATTAGAAGCATATAGAGTTTTCTTTTAGATATGTTATGAAAATAAACCCAAATTACTGGCAGCAAAATATAACCCTTGCTAATAGAAATTATTTTTAAAAATATTGTAGTGTTCTTCAGAAATCTTCAGTATCACAGATGACCATAGATAGTCCTGCTCCCAAAGAAAGGAAGGACAGCTTTTCCACTCCTTTCAAAAGAAATTTTTGCTGAATAAATAGTGTTTTAGAGAACTGTTTGAGGGAAGATTGTACTGGATTAAAGAAAAAATGGTACGGACCTGTGGTTTACCTGAAATTTTTTAATTACCAGTGTTTTGAACAGTGAATTGCCATTTGTTCAGTCATCTGCACGTCATTTCTTCTGTCTGTTTGAATACACTGTCTTATCAAGAAAGACTGATCTTTTCAACCTCTCACCATGATATACATACACCACTTCTCTTGGTAAAATTGCACTCTCCCTTTTCCCCATGTTTCATCCCAAACTGCTAATTTGTTTGGAGTAAAAAACTACAGGATGATGACTAGGAAAAGAAACTCAAGGGAAAATGTTTTTGGGCATCAGTTTCCTGTAGTGAGCAGCTCTGCAAATCTCTGAAAGTGAGATTTGTGCTTCTGCTATATCCAGGGCATTTTCTGTGCAAACTGTGCCTTTGTTTTTGACCTTCCCAACATGGATTACTGATGGCTTCTTCTCATCTGCCATGCTTCTGCCATGTCACCTCTAGACAATTTTTGCTTCCAATGAAACAGGTACAAGCCATAGAAGAGTGGGTCATTTCTAAGCTCAAGGAATATGGGAATGATTACAATTTCCATCTGCACAAGTGCCAGTGTCAGTCAGAGCACTACATGTGCAAGCACCATGGAGACAGACGGCCCACTGTGTCATGTCACCGTGTGGTGGGCTCCATCAGCGAGCGATGGAGTGTGACCTCATGTCCGTCACTGCTTCTCTTTGGGTGCTGGCAGAGCCCGGCCCAGTCTGGCTCGTGCCTGGACTCCTGCCGAGCGTGCCTGCGAGGTCTGGAGGGTCGAGCGAGGCTGCTCCCGGTGCTGGGTGGTGCTTTGGGGGCTGCTGTTGGCAGCTCTCGGTGCCCGTCCCGGAGCCATCCCCTGGGTTTCCCCGGCCCTGCCTGGGTCAGGCAGCCGGGCACTGCCGGGTGCTTGTGGCAGCGGAGGTGAGCTGGGCAGGGAAGCGTCCCCCCGGGGTGGGCGAAGGGGCTTGGGGAGCTGGAGTGTGTCCTTTGTGAGGGGCCTGGGCATTTCTTCCTCTCCAGGGCAACGAGTGACCGGGGTGCCTCTCACTTTTGCAGCACGTGACGCCCTTTAGCAGTGCCGGTGCCAGAGATGAGGAGCAGCTGCTCATCCTCAGCTCTCCCCAACCTGCTGCAACAAGCAACCATGGCTGCAGGGAGCGAGTGGAGCTGCCCCATCTGCGGCGAGACCCAAGATGGCATCGCTTATGCGACCCCCTGTCTCCACCAGTTCTGCCTGGGCTGCATTGTGCGGTGGGCAAAGAGGCGACTGTCGTGCCCCCTTTGCAGGCAGACTGTCATCACCATAATTTACTCTGTGCGGTCAGAGGAAGATTATTTGGAGGTTATTGTTCCACACCCCTCCCATCCATCAGTTGCTGGCCACCAGAATGAGCAGTGGGCTGCAGACCCAGCACCCAGGACTTACATGGGTGGTTTTCCACCTGATGTCTGGGCAGGCCTTTTCCGCGACTGCATGGAGGTCCTGGAGCCCCTGATGCCCTGGCTGAGGCAGAAGCTGTCGGAGATGTACAGGGGGAACTGGTGGGAGGTAGATGTGGCACAAGCCACCATCATTGCACATCTGTGCTGCTACGGGCTGGACGAGGAGGCCTTGGTGCATGAGCTGCAGCCCTTCCTGCAACACTGGACGGTGAGGTTTGTGCGCCAGCTCATCGACGTCGCCGCAGAGCGGTGCAGTGAGCAGATCCTGTGGCAGCTGGAGCTCCTGGACTCCCAGGCTGCTGAGGATCAGGAGCACAGCCCCACAGCCACCCCTGGTCCTGCTGCCTCCCCGGGTGGCACTCCTGCCCCCAACCCTGGGGTGCAGGAGGAGCCCCATGAGGAGCTGGGTCAGGCGGTGGCGGGTCCCTCTACTGCTGGCCAGGGCTGGGACTGCTCACCTGGGGGGCCCCGACGCCGCCCAAAGAGGAGGGCCAGCTGCTCCCAGGCCTCTTCAGCCCACAAGAAGCCACGCCGCCAGTGATGCTAGGGTGGCCAGAAGCCAGCAAAACCAGGGTCAGCCAGAAGCTGGGGTGCATGCTAGCCCCCAAGGGGGTTTAGAGGCACTTGGTAGTAACCTCATTATGAAAGAAGGAAATAAAACTATGAAAACTGCAAGAAAAGTCAGTCTCTCACCAGAAGCAGTGCAGCTGGTGTTGCTATTGCTGTCACTCATGCTTTCTCCTCCTTCTGCCAGTGCTGTGCTCACTTCCCCCTCATGAGTCTGTTGCAGCCTGAGGTTGATGGGGCCCATCTAGTGGGGGAAGGTACAGCCGTGCAGCCCTTTGCTGAGCTGTGGATGTCTCCAGGTAAAGCCTGTGCCCTGTCACTCATTAGCCCAGGCCTGGCCTCCTCTATGCCTCACCCTCTGCCCTGTCTTGGGGTTCTTGTCTCCTGCCAGTCTTCAGTGCTTGCTACGACCTCACTATAGTGTAAAACCATGGTTGTACCTTACTGAGGTGATCAAGAGTGTAATGAAGGGACCATGGCTGCCTGGTCAGAAGAGTAAGAAGTGTTGTTGCTGCTCAGTCCGGTGACAGCCCTGGTGTCCAGGCTGGCCAGGCCACATCCCAGCAGAACAGGCCTGAGCAGCGTCAACTGGGAGGCCTTGCACACTCCATGCAGAGCCTGTGCCCTGCTGCTGGCAAAGGCTGTGTGCTGTTCCTGGGCTACAGGGCTCAAGATCTGGGGTGCAGGAGCACCCCTTTGGGCATATATATGGAAGGCAGGGTGGGGCTCAGGTCTCAGGAGGAACAGAGGCATAGTCCCCTCTGTTTTCAACCCCCCTGGCAGAAGATGGGGAATGCCTTACACCAGGGACGTCTGTGTGGAGCCCAGGTGCGGATTCATTTTGTGGTGCGTGAAGAGCCAGGGATTGGCAAGAGCTTCTGAACACATGGGAACCCACAGCAACTGCAATCAGTCTGTACTGTCTTCTAACCTCTCCACTCTTTGCAAGTGTGTGTGTGGCCACCTCTGGGGAGAGATCTGTTCTTTTTTTCCAGCTTGGTTTTCAAAACCAATGCCTGCAGACAGAATTGACATGCTTGGGGGCTTGTTCTGACCTAACAGTGGAAAAACTGCACAGCTGACAGAAGCAATGGAAGTTGAACTGTGCCATCACCTGGTCTGTCTCTTGTGCCATCCCCCAAGGCCTCATGTCTCCTCGCCTCCCTTCCTGGAAGGAGTGAGAACACAGGGACAATGTCCTCCCCACTTCGGAGCTATCGACTATCACATTTTCTGGAAGCAGGTGTCAAAAATACACCTTTAGATGAATAAATCAGTAAGAACTGCTATTTTGAAACCAAAGTTGTTAAGTGGCTAAGTATGTCAGGATGCAGTTGGGAACAATGTGAGCTCTTTCCTGGGATTCTTATACCCAGAGACAACTTCCAGCTGTTGCAAAGGTGATGCAGAACTTGTAATGCAGTTTGATATCATATGTAACTTTTTTCTATATAATAAAAAATATGTCCATGAATTGAATCATGAGACTTAAATGTATGCTGAAGTATACATTACCTCATGAACTTTGCTTAGTGTCAAAATTTCTAATGAGTGACAAGACGCTGAAAAAATAACTGCTGTTAATAGTGGGGAAAAAATCTGCAGATGAAAATAATTCCACAGAAGATAGTGAGAACATGATCATGCGGCACACTGTTCTTCTGTAAGATAACAGTTGTCTGAAGTTAAATTTTACTTCCTTCTGCCTTCACTCCCCCAATTGCTGGTTGCTTTGCCAAATCTAGACTTAAAAAGTACTTAGCATCCTGATGTTAAATAGCTTTCATTAGCCCAGCAGAGATAACTGTACATATGCATTATTTATGTTCCACATTGTGATAAATGTGCTTTACTGTCAGTCTTTCAGGATACAGACACTTTTGAATGGGCCTGTCCTGGTTTCGGCTGGGATAGAGTTAATTTTTCATCTTAGTAACCAGAATAGTGTTGTTCTTTGGATTCAGTATGGGATTTGGTATGAGAAGAGTGTTGATAATACACTGATGTTTATGGTTGTTGCCAGGAGATCAAAGACTCTCCAACTCCTCATGTCCTGTCCTTGCGCAGGTGTACAAGAAGTTGGGAGGTGGCACAGCCAGAGCACTGGACCCAAATTGGCCAATTAAATATTTCATATCATGTAACATCATGCTCAGTATATACAGGACAATTAGCCGGGAAGACCTCACTTCCAGGATTATGGTTTCAGGATCTTGTTTTTTTCAGGATTGCTAGCCAGGAACAGGCTGGGTGTCAGTCAGCAGGTGGTGAGCAATCACATTGTGCATTACCCATTTGTACTTTCTAGGTTTGTTATTGTTTTATTCTATTTCAATTATTAAACTTTTTTTGTCTCAACCTATGAGTCTCCTTACCTTTATCCCTCCAATTCTTTCCCCCATCCCCTGGGTGGGGGAGGATGAGTGAGCAGCTGTGTGGTGTTTGGCTGCCAGCTGGGTTTAAATCACAACAGTCCTTTTTGGTGCCCAACATGGGGCTTGAAGGGTTGAGATAATGACAGATCTGGCCAGAGCGTATTACAATGAATTTGTTATAATCATTCATTATATTGGTTTAATAGTTGCTAGTCATAATGTTGCTTTATTAGCTCTTAGAATTGTGGCGCTTGTTCTTAGAGTTGTGCTATGCATCACCTCACTTGCCATATATAGTTCCTATGCTGCTGTTTATCACCTGTGGGAAGTGGATTAAGATTTTTGCTTTGCTGTACTATGTAACACTGGTTTATGGCATAGTAAAGTTGTTGGTGTTGAGACTAGCCTGGTGTTGTTGTCATCTCTGTACTTCAGGTCTCATCTAGTGGAAAGAGTTAACAATTACTCCCTGTCCTGACCCAGTGTTGGGGGAAGTTTTGATATGATCCCAAGAGTGAGATTAAGACACAAATGAGGTCAAATGACATACAGCCAAACCAGCTTTTATTATTAAAAATGAAGAGTGGTAGTGATAGGACAGAATGGGAGGAAAAGTCAGAAATCAAGCAAGCATCCAGAATATAGTGGCAAGAATTGTCACCACCATGGATCCAGCAGTGTCCCATTGGTCCTCAGTCTTCAGTTCTTCAGTGGTGGGTGCACATCGAGCAAAGACTTCTGTTGCCTTTTAAATTCATGTATCAGCTGATTAACATATCTGCCCACCTTTAGTTTTTCCTGTTCCCACAGGTTTTTGCTGACTTCATGCTTCTTGAGCGATCATCCAGCTTCTGGGAGAAAAATGCTCACCTCTTATCAGTTCATTAGCATTGAGCGTATGGTGTCTGGTGTACACAATAGAGCCACAAATGGCTACAGGATGGGGCCAGTGATAAACATTTGGTTTCCCTCAGTCCATGTCTCCCCCTTTGAGGCTTATCTAAGGAGTCTGACAATGCAACTGCAAGGGAGTGGGGGGGGTGCATCCTTCGATACATTCCTTAGACTAATCCAAAGGGTGCAGCTTGTCCTTGAGATTTGCAGAGACACAAGCAAGCTTTGAGACAGTCATTTAACATTTCAGTCTCTCACACTCTCTTTTTCTCCTTGGAGAGGCAGCCCATGGGGGAGACACCTTCCTTCACCTTCCCCTTCTCCTCCAGGCTACTTAAAATAACATCTGAGAATTTTGAAAATTTTGAATATCCTTGGAATGTTGACACTAACATGGTCATCTTATTGCTAGGAGCCAGCGTGTTTCTGTATGTGGTTCAGGTTTTGTTCAGGGTTAATCAACTATTTAAGAGTATCACCCAGAGATCTACCCCAGGGCTGGAGAGTTATGAGTGGCAGGGGGTGTGGGATAGCATGGGAAACTACCTAGGACGGTGGGCACCTAGGACAGTGTTTTGGAACCTCACCCCTGAACAAGTGCAGAATCCTGAAAAACAAATAAAATATTTGGAAAAAATATGCTGTCACCCTCACAATTCCAGAGAGACACAAATCACTGCAATGTGCTGGGGCTTGGCCCATGCCTACTGAGCCTTGCTCAACACTGTTCAGTACCCTCAAGGGGAAGAAAAGGTGTCTGGGTCTGATAACAAAATGACAGACACTGCAGCCACTCCAACCCCCATGGCAGGCGCTGCAGCTGAACCAGGGGAGTAACCTGTGCTGGTATCAGTTACCCCCATATGGAAGAAGAAATGGACACGAAAGTCATCACATTTAGAAAGGGATGAAGATGGTCCTCCTAAGGAGGAAGATGAGGAGGAGGAGGAGGAGGAGGAAGGAGAAGATGAGATCTTAACCACCTCCACCTGATCTCTATCCCTGAGAGAGCTGGGGGATATACAAAAACATTTTAGCTGTTGTCCAGGCAAACACATTGTCACTTGGCTGCTCAGATCCTGCGATAATGGGGCCAGTAGCCTGGGGTCCCTTGCTAGGGAAGGGGACATTGATAAAGCAATTGGGAAAGGGGCACAAACCTACAGCCTCTGGAGGTGACTCTTGTCAGGTGTGAGGGAAAGGTATCCCTACAAGGCAGAGATTGTATGTAACCCAGGTGAGTGAGTCAATATATATAGAGGTATCAAGTACCTGAGGGAACTTGCTGTGTGGGAGGTGATTTATTATGATCCAACTAACACATGGTTGCCTGAAAACCCAGATGATGTCCAGTGTGGATGAGCCATGTGGTGGAAGGTTGTACGGAACACACCATCATTGTATGCCAACTCATTGACAGTGCTAGATTTAAGAGGAGACGATGAGGAACCAACAATGAATGAAGTGGCTACTGGGCTCTGGCAATTCAGAGTCTCTCTTCCTCCCTATGTGTCTGTGTCAGCTGTGGAGAAACTACCAGACATCCTGGAGAAACGTATGGAGAAACTGTTCCGAGAGTTCCAGTGATTTGAGGATAAGTTCTGCCCCTCTGTACAGACCAATATCTCAGCTATTAGCAACAAGTGTTCCACTGCTCAAGAGAATCTGTGTACACCATGGGGGAAACTGGTATTGCTGGCATGACCGTGGAGAAAACATGAGAAAATGGGATTGAAAACCTACCTACCTACTAGAAGAGCAGATACGTGAGTTGGAAAAAAGAACAACTACAAATTGGGGTTCTTTCAGGAGAAATGATGCTCTAGTTTCCAGTAATCAGTTGCCCAAACAGAGCAGAAGGATTGACTTTGCTTCTGATCCTACGAGAAGAACTTCTGATTTGTATTCATGAGAAATGATTGACCAAGATGAGACTGAGACCCACACATATCACACTAATGCATTCGTTGATAGCAGGTATTATGACCAACATCAGAGGGGCCCTGCCTCCAGGGACAATCGACTTTACTGGTCTGGGTGGATTCGATGGCCTGGCATATCTGACCCCCAGCAGTATAAGGCTCTATTGGACACTGGTGCCCCGTGAACCCTAATGCTGTCATTTTTTAAAGGGGCAGAATCCATCTGTATTTCAGGAGTGACAGGGGGGTCTCAGCAGCTGACTCTGTTGGAGGCTGAGTTGAGCCTAACTGGGAATGAGTGAGAAAAACATCCCATAGTGGCTGGCGCAGATGCTGCATGTATTCTTGGTATAGATTATCTCAGGAGAGGGTATTTTAAGGACCAAAAGGGTATCAGTGGGCTTTTGGTATAGCTGCCTTGGAGTCGGAGGAAATTAAACAGCTGTCTGCTTTGCCTGGTCTCTCAGAGGATCCTTCTGTTGTGGGATTGCTGAGGGTCAAGGAACAACAGTTGGCAATTGCCACTACAACAGTGCACCGACAGTAATATCACACCAATTTGTTGACTAGAGATCCAAGGAGTCATCAGCAGGACTTGCTCCCCCTTTAACAGCTCCATATGGCCAATGCGAAAGTCTAATGGAGAGTGGAGATTGACTGGACTATTGTGGCCTGAATAAAGTCACGCCACTGCTGAGTGCTGCAGTGCCAGACATGCTAGAGCTTCAGTATGAACTAGAGATGAAGGCAGCCAAGTGGTACACCACAACTGATATTGCCAATGCATTTTTCTCCAGCACTCTGACAGCAGAGTTCAGGCCACAGTTTGCTTTTACCTGGAGGGGTGTCCAATACTTCTGGAATCGACTGCCCCAGGGGTGGAAATACAGCCCCACCATTTACCATGGACTGATCCAGACTGCACTGAAACAGAAGAAAGCCCCAAAACACCTGCAATACATTGATGACATCATTGCATGAGGTAATACAGCCAAAGAAATTTTTTGAGAAAGGGGAGAAAATGGTCTAAACTCTTCTGAGAGCCAGTTTTGCCATAAAGCACAGTAAGGTCAAGGGACCTGCACAGGAGATTCAGTTTCTAGGAATAAAATGGCAAGATGGATGTTGTCAGATTCCAATGGAGGTGATTAATAAAATAACAGCTATGTCTTCATTGACTGACAAAAAGGAAACGCAAGCTGTCTTAGGTGTTATGGGCTTCTGGAGACTGCACATTCCAAATTACATTCAGATTATAAGCTCTCTCTATCAAGTGACCCAGAAAAAGAATGATTTTATATGGGGTCCTGAGCAATGACAGGCTTTTGAACAAATTAAACAGGAAATTGTTCATGCAGTAGCCCTCAGGCTGTTTCAGACAGAACAAGATGTTAAAAATGTGCTCTACATGGCAGCCGGGGAGAATGGCCCTACCTGGAGTCTCTGGAAGAAAGCACCAGGGGAGACCCCTGGGGTCTTGGAGTCAGGGATATAGAGGATCTGAAGCCCACTATACTCCAACAAAAAAGGAGATACTGGCAGCATATGAAGGGGTCTGAGCTGCTTCGGAAGTGATTGGTACTGAAGCACAGCTCCTCCTGGCACTCCAACTGCTGGTGCTGGGCTGGATGTTCAAAGGGAGGGTCCCCCTCTACACAGCATGCAACTGATGCCACGTGGAGTAAATGGGTTGTGTATATCACATAGTGGGCTCAAATAGGGAGCCCCAGCCACCCAGAAATACTGGATGTGATCACAAATTGGCCAGAAGGCAAAGATTTTGGAATGGCACCAGAGGAGAAGGTGATGCGTGTGAAGTGCTAAGGCTTGGACAACTGGCCCATACCAGAGTTGACCTATAGATGAATCCTGTATATTTTATAACTCATCACCATTGTGCTAATAGGTATTATACTAAGATATAATAAATCACCTATTCTGTTACATTGCAAGTATTGAAGCCTGAATAACTGGCCCTGAGCCGAAGCTGCTAACTCAGTATGTAATCATTAGTGAAATATGTATGGAAGATGTAGCTATCTTGAATGTATCTTTATCTTTCTTTGTGTGTGGATAAGATAACAGGGTCATGGAGACAGTTGTCTGGCACTGTGGCCTGATGTGAGACCTTGCTCATAATCCAATTAGATAAGCAGAGGAACTCCCTTAGCTTCTCCCTTGACTCCTGGCCAGGCTCTGGGGGAATCTAATGTGAGTTTGAAACCAGATATTTGCGCTTAAAACAAAGGTGTCAGCTATTCTGGCTTGCTGATTTTTGGGTTATATAAGGCTAGACCCGCTCACAGGGACTTTGGATGCCTCACCTACAGGTGGACGCACCACGCAGGACTTCCCACTTGCCAGGACAGGCTCTCCAAATCCTCGCTGCAACTGGGGCTCCCCAGCGACTGCGGATCTGGATGATGGTAACGTATGCAAGTGGTGATGGATCTTTCTTAATCACTATTCTCTCTCTCTCTCATGTAGTAATGATTTGATGTATTACCTTGTATTTTCTTGTTTAAGTGCAGTATTCTGTCTTTTCTTACTGTATGTTTTCTGTATTATTCTGTTACATTATTTAGTTATCCTCAGTAAAATAAACCTACTCGTTTCACTCTGGTGTCCGAGTTTAATTAGTATCCTTAATCAACAAAACAGCCTGCTGAAGAGGCTCCACCATATTATAAACTAAGCAATGTACCCTGTTTACCAACAGGACCTGTCACATTGTAGGGAAACATTGAAGGTGGAAGGCTCCTGTGTGGAGCCTCACACAACGGATCGCAGAGGTTGCTAAAGGAGAAGGTGAATCGAATCAGTTCACAGAGGTGAAAGCTATCCAGCTGGCCTTGAATATCGCTGAGAGAGAAAGGTGGCTAGTGCTCTACCTCTGTACTGACTCATGGATGGTGGCAAATGCGCTGTGGGGGTGGTTACAGCAGTGGAAAAGAAGCAACTGGCAGCACAGAGGCACACCCATCTGGACTGCTGAATTATGGCAAGATATTGCTGTTCGAGTAGAGAATCTGGTTGTGAAAGTACGCCATGTAGATGCTCATGTACCCAAGAGCTGGGACACTGAAGAACATGAGAACAACCAACAGGCGGATCAAGCTGCTAAGATTAAGGTGTCTCAAGTAGATCTGGACTGGCAACATAAGGGTGAACAATTTATGGTTCACTGGGTCCATGACTCCTCAGGCCATCAGGGAAGAGATGCAACATATAGATGGGCTCATGACTGAGGGGTGGACTTAACCAGGGATGCTATTGCACAGGTAATCCATGAATGTGAGACATGTGCTACGATCAAGCAAGCCAAACAGTTAAAGCCCATTTGGTATGGAGGACGATGGTTAAAATATAAATATGGGGAGGCCTGACAGATTGATTGTATCACACTCCCATAAACCCAATATGGCAAACATGATGTGCTCACAATGGTGAAAGCAGCCACTGGATGGCTTGAAACATATCCTGTGCCCCATGCCACCACTCAGAACACTATTTTAGGCCTTAAGAAGCAAGTCTTGTGGTGGCATAACACACCAGAAAGAAATGAATCAGATAATGGGATGCATTTCCAAAATAATCTCGTAGGCACTTGGGCCAAAGAACATGGCATTGAGTAGGTATATCACATTCCCTATCATGCACCAGCCTCTGGGAAAATCAAATGATACAATCAGTTGTTAAAAACTACACTGAGAGTGATGGGTGGTAGAAATTTCAAACACTGGGACGTGCATTTAGCAAAAGCCACCTGGTTAGTCAATACCAGAGGATCTGCCAATCACTTTGGCCCTGCTCAGTCAAACCTCCTATGTACTGTAGATGGGGATAAAGTCCCTGTAGTGCGCATTAAAAATATGCTGGGGAAGACAGTCTGGGTTATTCCTGCCTTGGGTAAATAAAGGTAACCCCATACGTGGGATTCTTTTGCCCAGGGACCTGGGTGCACTTGGTGGTAATGCAGTATGAAGAAGTCCAATGTATGCCTCAAGGGAATTTTATTTTGTGTGAAAATAGCTGATGAATTGAACTGCATGATGTTAATTGCTAAATAACTCTGTTACTGCGTATTATCATTGCTACAGTTGATACATACTATTCTAATGGCATCACATTGAAAAAAAGTCAGGACTGATTTCAGCAATTGGTGCTCAGCAAATTCCTCGAAAATGACATCTTCAGCCCACAGACTGTGAGAATGGACTGCTATGATCTCCACATGTAGCAGACACTACACATCATTCCCCCTGCTGCGACCAAGGTCACCCACTCCACTGACAGCCAACTCTGCATCACCCCTCCAGCCTTAAAAGACTGTCATGACAGATGGAACACAAAGTTATTGTGCTGGGTTTGTGTGTGTGTGAGGGTTTTGGTAGCAGGGGAGGGGCTACAGTGGTGACCCCTGTGAGAAGGTTCCTGAAGCTCCCCCAGCTCCAAGTCAGACCCACCTCTGGCCAAGGCTGAGCCAATTAGAGATGGTGGCTGTGCCTCTGTGATAACGTATTTAAGAAGGGGAACCTGGGAGAAGGAGTTGGAGCTGTGAGAAGGAGTTGTTGAGGATACACCAAGGTCAGTGGAAGAAAGGAGGAGGTGGGGGGTAGGTGTGCTGGGGCAGAGACTCCCCTGTATCCTGTGCCCCTGCCACCTGTGGACGTCATTGGTGGAGCAGATGTCCACCTGCAGCCCATGGAGGACCCCACACTGGAGCAGGTGGCTGCACCCAAAGAAGGCTGGGACTCTGAAGGAAGCCCCCGCTGGAGAAGTCTGTGCTGGGAGGACTGTGACACATGGCAGAGACCCACGCTGGAGGAGTTTGGGAAGAGCTGCAGCCCATGGGAAGGACTCATGTCGGAGAAGTTCATGGAGGAATGTCTCCTGTGAGAGGGGAACCATGATGGAACAGGTGAAGAGTGTGAGGAGTCCTCCCCCTGAGGAGGAAAGAGCAGCAGAAATCATATGTAATGAACTGACTGTATCCCCTCATTTTCCACTCCCCTGCACTGCTGTTGGGAAGAAGGTAGAGAAATCGTGAGCAAGGCTGACCCAGGGAAGGGAGGGGTGGGGTGGGAGGAAGGTGTTTTAAAGATGTGGTTATACTTCTCATGGTCCTACTTTGTCTATTAAGTGTTGTTTTTAGTGTTTGAATTAAATTGTTGTTCTTTTCCTTCCCCTAGTCCATAACGTAATAAATGAACTCACTATACATTTTGGAGGGATGGCACATATACTAAGGGAATGATATATGTGTGTACATATCAAAAACCAGGGAAAGGGATGGTGATTAATTAGAATGTATTGGGAAATATAGAACCTGAGTATAATATAAATGGTATGGATTAAGGGTTGGATACTGTCCTGTTTTGGCTGGGATAGAGCTAATTTTTCTTCTTAGTAGCTAGAGTAGTGCTGTGTTTTGGATTCAGTGTGAGATTTAGTATCAGAAGAATGTTGATAATACACTGATATTTTCAGTTGTTGCCAAGAGATCAAGGACTCTCCAACTCCCCATGTCCTGTCCCTGCACAGGGGTACAAGAAGTTGGGAGAGGGCACAGCCAGAACATTGCACCCAAATTGGCCAATGGTATATTCCGTGTCATGTAATGTCATGATCAGTATAGAAAGGGGGGGTGGCCAGAATGAAGGAGGGGATTCTCTCTCACTTCCAGGATTACTATTGCAAGATCTTGGTGTTTTGGAATTGCTAGCCGGGAACAGGCTGGATATCAGTCAGTGGATGGTGAGCAATCACATTGTGCATTACCTGTTGCACTTTCTATTATTGGTTTATTATACTTTGGTTATTAAACTGGTTTTGTCTCAATGTACAAGCCTCCTTACCTTTATCCCTCCAATTCTCTCTCCCATCCCGCAGGTGGGAGAGGGTGAGTGAGTGGCTGTGTGGTGTTTGGCTGCCAGCTGGGTTTAAATGACAACAGGGCCCAAACTAAACATTAGTCAGTCATAATGGTTTAAACACAAGACTTTCCAAATATGAAAAAAATTTCAGGATTTATAGCAAGCTGATCAGATGATGATGATTTGACATTGTTCAGCAGAGTCTTTAAAAGATATAAGGTAGAAGAGCTATAGCAGACTGAATTTCAAGAAACCTTTCAGATCTTTCCCCATTTTGCATGAAACTTGCCCTAATTATCATGACTACCATAAAATAAATAAATTAAGAAAATAGAAATGAGAAAAGGAAAAGAAGGAAAAGAAGACAAAAAAGAGAGAACAAGGAGGGGAAGGAAAAAGGAAAAAAATTTGTGTAGTTTCTGTATGTGGAAGCAAGACATATTCTCACATTCTGGCATATAAAATGTTTTTGTGTGTGTTTTGTGAGGGGACAACGAACAATTTTTTTGAACTTTGAAATGTGGGAACTGCTACAGAGATGAAGTTTTGTACAAAGTAAACATCCATGTGCTCTAGTTTCCCTAATAATTTATTGTATTCCTCAAGCCTTAGTAACAGAGAGATGTTCCTTATTGAAAAAAATAGTTGTGGCTTTTCCATTTGGATTTCATACTGAAGACAAGAGAATTTAAACTCAGAACCTTGTTTATGACAAATCTGTATTTCAAAAAAGATTTTTCTTTTCATAATAAGCAGCCAAAGGTCTTACTGAATTCTACCATGGGAAAGCAAATCCATCATGGAAACATGTGTTGTTAGCACACTTTAGACAGATTAAATGCTTCTAGAAATACTTGAGTTCATAAATATCAAGTACAAATAAAAGGTGGTATACTGAGTCTTTTCTCAGTAAGAATTTGAATTTATTAGAATTACCAAGCTTAAAAGAAGAATTATTCATTCACACATAATGCATTGGAAGTTATCCAGTTAATTAAAAGGAGATTTTCTTCCTTTCAATTGTTCCCATAGTTTTTCCTACACAGAAAGTATAAACCGAAGTTTTCTCAAGAGTGCTTTCCTTAGGATTCAGCTGCCAAGGGAGCTCCATTCCCATTGTCCTAAGTTTAAAATAGTGGATACAGATATGTTCTCTTATGTGTCTTGAGCTATCCATTTTAAAGATGAAATCAAGCTTTACCAACGGTGTTGTATTGGTTCTGTAGAGCAGAAGAGGGAGATATCACTGAAAATTACTATTTTGCCTATCTCCTACCTTTTTGCCAAGGCCCGCAGTACAGAAATATGGAGAAAGCATAAACCAGATGGTTTCTCAAGAGTGCTTTTTCTAGAATTAAGCTGTCAAGGGAACTCCATTCCTATTGTCCTATAAATGCATTTTATAAAGGAGACTTATAAGTGTATAGGGGAAAAAAAGGGAAGGGAATTGCCTCAAATAAATCTTCCTGCCACATTCCTTCAGCTCACAGATCATGCTGTGAGATGTGCATTTATGGTCATGTTTTTCAGCCTGATCATCGGACACTCAAGCCTGTAACTAGTGACAAGGTGACAGTGGTAGAGTGACTGCCCTGTGCAATAGGAGAGACTGGTTAAATATTCATTTAAGATGTTCGCAAGTCCCAGGGTTTAACTTCCCAACAGGTGGTAGCTCAGGGCTCTCAAAGTAGGAGCTTTGAAAGGAAGTAATTTTGCAAAGAACAGCACCAACCACTGCCATGAACTGCCCAAGATTCATCTGCTGAGCAAGAGCACTGTTCATCAAGTGCTGTGTGAAAAACGCAGGAGTGCATATGAGGAGGACTTTGGACAGGGAAAATGGAAGAGGAAAGTCCAAGTGAAGATATTCAGACAATTATGTAGTTGAAAATGAAATGGAAATCAGTGAAATACACAGGTGTCTGTGGGCCACAGCAGCTCTAGGCCAACACTGTAAACATGTCAGTTATTCCTGTTGTTCCAGTAAGGAACTTCAGTTTTGTGTCTCTTTCACTGACCTACCTTACAACCTCTGCCCATAGGAATAATTTTTCTTTGCTCTGTGGTTGGTGTCACTGGAGAAGTCCTTGAGTGGCACTTGTGGGAAAGGCTGCTCTGTGCTGAAGGTGATGACTAGAGAAAAGCTATTGCCCCATCCCAGTTCCTCTGAGGTTACAGGCTCTTTTCTTGGAGCTTAAGCTTCATCAAATCATGATTTACTTTGAAGTTTGAGTTGCTACTGTGAAGTCTGAGTAGCTAATCCCTTGCTAACCCAGATGCAGGACCGTGCACCTGGCATTTTTGAGCTACATGAGGTTCACATGGGCCCATTTCTCAAGCTTGTCCAGGTCCCTCTGCATGGCTTCCTTTCCCTCAAGTGTATCGACTGCACCACTCAGCCTGGTGTCATCTGCAAACTTGCTGAGGATGCACTCGATCCCACCGTCATTGATGAAGATTTTAAGTATTTTCAGGTTCAATCACCGCTCACCACCTTAAAACTATTTCAGGCAGAGGGAGGATGCGACTGATAACCATGGATCCTGAAACCTCACCAGGTTATTTGAGGGAATCAAAACACCTGAGGTTTTAAAACTGGTTTAGACATTGGAATAGTTTTAGCAGTTGAGAAGCAGAGATACATGGCTAGAATGTGGAGCTAAATCAGGCACATGCGCATGGACATAAATTTACATGATTTTGGGTAGTGGAGTGGAGCAATATAATTTCTGCGTTGGATTATATTGCATGCCATTAAAAAAACCAAACCAAACCAAAAAAGCCCCACCTGAGTCCTTACAGACAGGTATAAATGATTGTTACAATACATGTAAACTTTTTCATGAATGGCATTGTGGGCCTCAGTCTTTGAATTTATGCTGACTGATGTGTAACCCTCTGTAGAAATTCTATTCCTTCTCATATGGGGAACATCAATCTCTTGCTAATCATGGAAGGCTAAAGTTCTAAGTGTGTATTAGGTGGCAGCATGTTTTCTAAAGAAGAAAAAAAGTCACTATGAGACAATGGAAAATGCATTATACAGCTGATGAGAGCATGTAATAGCTTTAACGGTATGAGAGGTAAGATGTTGAATCAGTTTATTTGGATTTTGGAACTTGCAGCTACATGTGCAGATAGACAGGTGTGTAGCAGTACCTGCTCTGACAATATCAATGTGAAGGATATTATGGTTAATTATAATTTTTATGACAAATAAAATGTACTCTAACAAAATTATGATTTAAGGTTAGGGTTTTAAAATCTTCTAGATAAAGTGTATTATGATATTGCACAACCAATACAGAAAACTGGATTAACTGAAACCCCTTTGTTCTCTTGTGGTTTTTTTGGTTTGTTTTGTTGTTGCTGGTTTTGTCGCTTTTAGTAGGAATCAAAAAAAATGTCTTTACGTTGAGTGACTTGAGCATAATATTCAAGCAATAAAATCTGATTGTGAGGCATTGATTTTCTTCTTAATTTCACCCAGGGGGAATTAATCACATTACAATTAAAATTGATTTCTTTCACTGAACAGAAACACTGGAATTCAAAAATATCTTTACATTGTGATTTTCAACCCAAAGGATTGTAAAACACTTTATACCTGTTGTATTAGAGAAAAGGCTGTGATTTTTGAAGTCGAAGGCAGCAATTTTAGTCAAAACAACCACATAACAGTTTAGAATTTGAAAATAATTAAAATTAAGGCCAGAATTCAATTATGTGAATTAAAGATTTGAAAATTTAAAAAGTGCAACAAAACAACAAACTAAAACAAACTCCTTATTTTTTTAATAAAAAATAAATCTTGAAATTTTTTTTGCTATTTTGAAAACTTTTTCATAATGTTTTTTTTTTTTCTGCAGTGGTGTCTTGTAGGTGGAAAATTCCTACTGTTATTTGTGTGAAAAAAATATAACCAAGGGAAGCACAACTCCATTTTGTTTTTGAAATTAGGGTTTAACTGAAAAAAAAGAAATTAAAGAAATGTACTTAATATGCCACATATTTAGCCTATAATTAACTGCTAAGTTGCATGTATCTAACAGGAAACTTTAGAAGCATTTCAGACAGCATAAGGTTATTTTACTGATTACTAATGTAACATGACTTTGGTTTTATCAGTAACCTGGCTATTGGAAACTGATCAAGCTCTTACAGTGCTCTGCACACCAGACTGCATGTTGAAAAGAAACTTTACCTAGAGAGAAGAGAAAGGTTCTTTGCTTGCCAAAATGAATGCACAGGTGGTCTCTTGGGAAGTCACCACAAGAAAGGACAGAAAGCAAGGCAAAAGGAATTTATGTGTCTGCCAGTAACTTTTGAGTGTCAGTGCTTTTCAGAAAATGTACACAAGGGATCTGCTATCCCTGACATAAATGTCACTGTGGAATTTTCCAGTTGTATGGGTAAAACCTGACCCAGCAAAACTCTGTGGGATTTAGGGGTGGTGAGGATTTCACCCATAATGATGTGATGTCTGTTTCCTTCCTGATGCTGAATGTTCACAGAGGCTTCAATAGCTCTTCCCCTTCTGCAATTACACAGGTGAAGGGGGAGATGCTGATCTCTTCCTGGGATCCAGTGACAGGATGCATGGGAATGGTTCAAAGTGCACCAGGGGAGGTTTAAATTAGGAAACATTTTTTACTGAGAAGGTGGTCGAACACTGTAACAGGCTTCCTGGAGAGGTGATCAATGCCCCAAGCCTGTCAGTGTTCAAGAAGCATTTGAACAGTGACTTTAACAACGTGCTTTAACTTTTTGATCACCCTGAAGGAGTCAGGCAGTTGGACCAGATGATTGTTGTAGGTCCATTCCAGTTGAACTCTTTTCTTTTCTTTTCTTTCTCTTTTCTTTCTTTTTCTTTTCTTTTCTTTCTTTTCTTTTTCTTTTCTTTTTCTTTTCTTTTCTTTCTTTTCTTTTCTTTTCTTTTCTTTTCTTTTCTTTTCTTTTCTTTTTCTTTTCTTTTCTTTTTCTTTTCTTTTCTTTTCTTTTCTTTTCTTTCTTTTCTTTTTCGCTTCTCTTTTCCTTTCCTTTCCTTTCCTTCTTTCCTTTCCTTTCCTTTCCCTTTCCTTTCCTTTCCTTTCCTTTCTTTCCTTTCCTTTCCTTTCCTTTCCTTTCCTTTCCTTTCCTTTCCTTTCCTTTCCTTTCCTTTCCTTTCCTTTCCTTTCTCTTTCCTTTCCTTTCCTTTCCTTTCCTTTCCTTTCCTTTCCTTTCCTTTCCTTTCCCTTCCCTTCCCTTCCTTCCCTTCCCTTCCCTTCCCTTCCCTTCCCTTCCCTTCCCTTCCA